>NW_023425404.1:56285553-56348053 GCF_014108245.1 Pipistrellus kuhlii
AGCAAACCTGGTGTGAATGTGGCTGAAACTTGACTAAAGCTTGAAGGGTAATATAGCATGGCAGATAAGCACTTAGACACCAAGACCAGATCCTGTGGTGCTGAAATCCTGGTTCCACCATTTGTCAGATATTTGACCTTCTTACTTAACCCTTTTGAGCCTCAGTTTTCTCATCTATCAAATGGGGACAATAGTCATATACACTGAGTGGCCAGATTATTATGATCTCTAAACGCATAATAATCTGGCCACTCAGTGTATATCCTATATAATAAAAGGCTAATATGCAAATTTTTCCCTGGACCAGGAGTTCAACCAGCAGGCAGGGCTGGCCAACCACCCATATCCTCTCCCCCTGGCCAGGCTGGCCATACCACCCATGCAAGAATTCATGCACCGGGTCTCTAACACACACACACACACACACACACTGAGTGGCCAGATTATTATGTGTTCAGAGATCATAATAATCTGGCCACTCAGTGTATATCCTATATATCTGTAAGACTGCATGTTAACTATTCAGCATAGTGCTGGCACACACAATAGATGCTATTGTTAAGATAGTTAAAAGTAAATAATTGCAAAAATGAGAGAGAAATATGATTTCATACAACACTATCAATAATGAAGTCATGAGAGAGCTTACAAATTAGAATGGAGATTTCTTACAGGGCAAATAGGTACATTTAAGAGGAATACAGTTTTAGAGGAGACATCTTACTGGGCATAGCTTTTTGTATTAAACAAAGACTTTTGTAGTTTCTTAGATTATCTTTTTTTTTTTTTTTTTTTTTTTTTTTGTAGTTCTTTGATGCCAGGAAGGGAATATAAGGGAGTCCTAGGAGGTAGCTGATTTCATATAGCTGTGGAGGATAGACATTTTGAAGGAAAGTTTGAGGTATAAACGCTCTGGTATTTCCTCAGGAGGCATGCTTAACAGCATTCACTGACAAAATATATTTTTTAATTTAACGAGGAAGTCCATGCTTAAATAATTTGTTGGGATGAATTTATACTTCTTTGGCAATAGTAATCATTGAGATAAGGCAAAGTCTTAACTAGGACAGTTAAAAATCCCTTAAACTAAAAGTACTGTGAGAAAAATCACAACATTTCCATGTTCTCATGTAACTTTCCTCAACGCTATGTCAGAATTACCACTTAAATTTTTAAGGTTAATTTTAAAAAGAAAGAAATACTGTACTTTTAAAATTCATGACACCAGTAATTATATCTTATCGACATGCCAACAAGCAAAAGCCACAGGGTGAGTTATGGACAGAACACAGGTACACTTGGAATAAAAGACCTACTTTCTTGATAGAAGGCCGTCTCCGGGGCCCCAAATAAAAATGCATGAAACTTAAATTTCAAAGAACTTTTCAGCTGCAGGTAGTTCAGAGACTTCCTTTGTGTAATAGATTAAATGTCCTAGTTCGGCCTCTCAAACTGAAGATATTAAATGTCTGCGTCCTGTTTGCCCCACCTTTTCATCAGCGGCCTTACCACCGTCTGTCTAGGTCTGATGGCTTTTCATAAGCAGACCTCCCCTCTGCAGAGCTTCCCCGTGGAAAGCGCAGCTTTGTTTCACCAACGTCCGTTTGGCCACACCGACGACGTTGCCTAGGCTGTCCGGGGGCTTGTTCAGGTGGGATGCAGGAACTGCGCCAAGACAGTGACCTTGGGAATTGTGTTCTCTCTCTGCCTTCCTCCCGCTCCCTGTAAGAAGTCTCATTAACCACCGGGGTTGGGAGATGGAATGTGGTGGAGACAAAAGGGTGTGTGTGTGTGTATGTGTGTGTGTGTGTGTGTGTGTGAGAGAGAGAGAGAGAGAAAACACGCTGTACGTTAACAGTGCTCTGGAAAGGAGAGGTAGTGTTGTGGGAAGGCCTTCCTGGGCCCAATTCCGCCAGGGACAGGACCAGGGCGGTAGCCTGAGGAAGCATTGTTCTCCCCGGAAACCCATCGGTTCAGCAGATTTGGGAGCCCAGATGCTGTTCTTGGCTGCTCACACCTGAAGGGCAATAATAGCGTTTTAGGTGGGTTTCGAGACAAGCAGTCAAGGTCAGGCCTGCCCCATGCCAGGGCATCCCGGAGTCCGATTGGAAGCCTCGTTTGTGGGAGGCTGGGTAAGCCAGAAAAGTGGTGACAGCCTTTACCGCACGGAAAAGTCACTCTCGGAGGTGTGTGTGCTGTCCCCCCGCGCCAGGGAGAGCAGGCACCAGGAGACGCGTTGTCATCTAGGACATGGAGGGTAAAGCTGGGAGCCGGGAAGATAATTTTGTGGCAAACATATGGAATAATTGGCCAGCGGTGCAAGAAATCTAAATGAGGTGCAGAGACAGCTGGACACTTTTATCTCCGGAGAGAAAGGATTGAAGGAGAGAGAGATAAACTGGGGAGGCGGAGTCGAGATAAACCTGGAGGGAGCACGCCTGCCCCTGCCCGGCTGGATCCTCTCTGCTCGGCGGCTCCCGCCGCAGCCAGCCATCTATTAGACGCACCGCTGCCATCCGCCGCGATTATTTCCAAGTAACATCTATGTTTCTGAGTCACAGTCTCTCAGAATCTCCAGTCAGACTTTCCAGGTGTTAGGCTCCTTGTCAGCCTCGAATGTGTGGAAGTTGCTGATGTGGAGATGAATACCAAAGCCATGTAAACTCCCGTTTGGGGAGCTGGAGGTGAAAGGCTTCCCTTCCCGGTGACTTCTGTGCCCGAAAAACCGGGACGTGGAAGGAGGCAGAGATGGCAGGGGCTGCGGTGCCAAGATGCCCAGGAAGTCTTGTGCTGAAGCGGAGCATTTTCTTACTGAGAGACAGCCAGTCATCCATGGGTGACAGCGCTGAGTCTGAGCCCGCAGGAGGGTCTCCCGGCTCCTCCATCCCCACAGGCCCCCTCACTGTCTCCACCCTCTTGTGGTCAGCGATCGGGGGACCTGCAAGTATTCCCGCGATGAAAACCCAAAGGAGGTGGGAAGAGGGGCTAAGAAACATGAAAAGAAAAACACAGGTGAGTAACGTGAAACCGGAGGGATTGCCCTGATACTTCAATGGACTTCATGTTGGTCCGTCTACAGCAAAGGCGACTTGGGCATTGATTGACACACGGGATACCAACTTTGAAAACGAGGGATCATGGCCGTGTTTTCCCATTCCCCTTTCTGCAGCAGATTGGTGAACTCTCCACACCGATCTGAAATTTGGAGATATATATATTGTACCCAGGCAGCTATGCCTCCAACCCACTGCCAGGTCACATCAGCATTTCTAGACACTTTCTGTGCTGCAGAGGCGGGAGGACCACGGCCAGGATTTGAGATTCAGTCCAAATTTGGGCAAGCGTCTGTGGCACACAAAAAGAGGAGGGGGGGGGCCATAAAGGAGGGGGTGCCAGCCAGGGTACTCAAAGGGAGGTTCGCTGCAATCCTTTACGTTCAATTAGACCAGCTCCTTTGTGCTTTCCCTCGCGCTCTGCGAAGAAAGAATGAAATATGGTTTTCATAGCAAGCTGGCAGCATTATCTCAGGATGCATATTTCTTTGCTGGGTTGGAATGCCAATAAGGGAAGAAAAAAGTTCCTCATTTAGAGGAAAGTACAGGGCTACAGAGAAAACACAACAACAAAAGGAATGCAACAGGTTCTTGAAACAGTTCCAAAAAAAAAAAAAATGCCCCTTAAAGAAAATATTTAAATGAGAGGCTTTCTTTGAAGGTGACATCTCTCGTGCTGAAGATTAGCATCTTTGAAAAGTCTCTAAGCATGGAGAGTACTCTGGCCCAAAATGTAGACTGTTTTAGATTTTTGAGGAGCTGTAGAATTAGCCTCCTCCCTTTTTTATTGATAACGACAACAAATTCCCCAGCTGGGTCCTGCGTTAGGCACCAGCTCTACCTCCTCCTGCACGTCGTTAGGCCGGCATTTGGAAGGGAGACAGCGCTCGCTCCAGTAAGTCCTTTATTCACCCCAGTTGGCACGATGTACATGGTTTCTCAAAGTAACACACAAATAAAAGCCTATATTTCAGTGGACTGCTTGAGTTAAAGTAGGATGATGTTGACTTTCTAGCCACTTGTTTTTAAATAGGAAAAATGGAAGACTATTCATTAAAAAATATTACAGAATTATCCTATAGCAACGGATTGCTTTAAGTATTCCTAACTCAGCCACAGATGGGTAAAGCTGTATTTTTAAAAGCATTTTTAAAAATGGGAATTTTCAAATTACCCTCTTCGCTTATTTCTAGAGTACAGAAAATGGAAAGGGGTTTATCGATGCAAAGTTTAAACAGAGACCTTAAATTAGAAGCTATTCAAAGGAAGGTGCAAAGATAGATCAGCATATATCAGTGCCGTGTTGTTTACTTTCTCCACATTTTCTACTCTTAAAAATAAGTCTTGGTGGCTACAGTCTTGGTGGTTCTTAATTCTCAGTCCTTTTTTTTTTTTTTTTTAACCACGTTGGCACCTTTTCCAGTAAATTATGTTTCTTCACGTCTTCCTTTATCCACGGTGTAGAGTGTGTTTTTTTAAATGTATTTTTCAAATTTACCCTCAGAGAAATAAGTACTTTATGAATAGTCTTTAGACCAGATCCTCATTCACTTCACTCATTCATTCATGCAGTCATTCACTGGAGAGAGAGCAGCTTTCCAAAAATTACTTAATTGAGAATCTGCTCTGTTAATGAGTAAATGTGGGTCCTATTAACCTCTTGATCTTCGGGACTCGTTCTGTCGTCATTGCTGTTGTTTTCATTGTGTTGCATTTTTTAAGAATTAGAGAGCCAGCGTTGGCGAGGTGGCACCTCCCCAGTGCTTATCTCAGGAATTCTATCCAATTCAAGACACTCAGAACTATTTCCTCTATTCTAGAAACAAGGAAAGCCATTTTTTTTTTTTTAATCTGCAAAATTATTATAAACGTGGGGGGAAAATACAGAGAGATGTACTGGTAGGGTTTTTTTAAATTTTGTTTTCTTGACATCTTTCCCCTGCTTCATTTTTTTTATTATAATAATCATAATGGAAAAGCTCAGTCATTTGTGCATGAATCAGAACCATTGTTGCTGGCTGATCTCTTAATATAGATTCGCAGCTAACTTCCTGACCTCATCCCAAATAGTTAATGCTGCACTCAGGTTGCAACACAAGCAAAGTTCTCTCTCTTTTTCCCTTGCTAGGTAAACATTGGAAGATATGAGATTTCCCGTCTGTCTTTAGATACAGCTTATCTTTTAGATAAGTCCCCAGCGAGCTGAGGTTACAGGCTGTTTAATGTCTACCTCTTGAGTTCCAAACTTCCTTAAAGCTTTTAGATAAGCAAAAACTTTAGCAGTAATTACTAAAGCATGGGTAGGGACGGTGTGGATTAATCTTCAAAGATCTGGATTCAAATCCACCTCCGAGCCCACAGGTGAAAAATAACGTTAATGGCCTTGATGTAAAGGCTTAGCACAATTCCTGAGGAAGGACCAGGCCATTCTTTCCAAGCGTATGTCATAAAAGTGACTGCCAGGTGATTCCTTTGTCCATTGTTGACGAATGGATTTCCTCCACAGAGATGGCCACCAATATTTGCATACTTTCACCTGTCTGATAGTGATGTTTTATTACTTTCAAGATTAAACTGTCATCTCTTTTAAACCTAGATTTTAGATAGGTCATCTTGCTTAAAAAGGATGAAGCACATGACAACCTTCTTTGTCTCCCCGCATTTGTTTTCTAACATCCAGAAAAGTGCCCAGCAGTCTGCGGATGAGAAGGTTGTATTAAATATAAATATTATATACAATGAAATGCATAAGGATTTCATTGGGCAAAGTGGTCTTTTTTTTTTTTTTTTAATTGCAAATCTGATTCTTATTACCTTATTGTCAGTGCAGTCGAAGGGATGCCTGGGTATTTTGGAGTGCCCACAAGCAAACTTTCTTCTGCATAAAAGGAGTGCACGAAGTAGCACCACGGAATTTGGCCCTGGCAGATTTTGCTTCCTGTGTTACCTGAAGCTTAGCGTCCTGTAGGGTCCATTTCAAACACCTCAGCTTTGTCGTCAAGTCCTGACAGTCTTAGGTCTGGGTGACCCTTCACTTTGTTACAAAAGCAGGTTTCCTGCTCTCCGGTGCTGTGCCCTGGACTCGGCGCCTTTGTGGTCCTGTGAGGTGTGATGGGCTGGCGTAGAAGCAGCACGTGAAAGGAAAAAGTAGCCACCCCTTGTGGAATAGAATAGCAAAAGCCACACAGAGGGACTTTTTGTCGTAATGTTTTTCATAATGAAATTACTACAGCACTGTTACTAAACAGGAAACGAGTGAAGTGTAAAATAATTAGCACCGAAGGGAACATAATAGGTTACTTATTAAAATCCACACACGGATTATATGACCCCGTTGGGTCCAGGGGCCAGAGATCACATGACTCTGGGTGCCTTTTTCTGAGGTGAGCACCCCAATGCACTTTGTCAGCTTACTGGCTTCTGACATTAAATAAGCTTCAGGTATGATTTATTGAGTAGCCTTCTGACAGGAGCACGGAACTGAAATCCTCCAGCCTTGCTGAGCCTGGGCTCTGTTTTCATTACCTTCTCCAACTATTACATTTAGTCAACCGAGTTATGTGCAGTTCTGAGAGAATCTCTCGTGCTCCCAGCAGTCATTGTTCCACTCATAATAAAATTATGCAATCAATTTGCCACAAGAGAAACACTGAAGTTCACTAAATTATTGCCATGTGTTTTTGCACTAAAGACAAAGTGATACCAATTAAAAAAACAACCACCCTTGGATTCTATTTTTTAATGGTGTGCAGGGTGGGGCGAGACTGACTCATCAGGGAAGTCATGTCTCCCTTCCACACGTTGCAAATTTCATTTTCCTTAATTAGAGAATGGCGCTCATGGGGAATGAGCAGGGCCTTTAAGTGGGGAAAGAAGAAAGAAGGAAACCTGAGCTGAGCCCTAAATAATATGTCAGAAAAATGACAACTTGCCTCCCTCAAGACTATTTCATTTTAAAGGTTTGCTAGGTTACATTAGGCTCAGATAGATTTTTCTGGAAATGGGGCCATAACCCACAGAATCAAAAAGTGCCCCAGTTCCAAAGCTCTGCAGATAAATTAAATCCGTACTCTGGTCCCGCCGTGTTAATGAGTCCTGAGTAGCTCTCATTTAGGGTAACATTTTCAGGATGCTGTGTTCCTTTGAGCATTAGTTATGATGTGAGAGTATCAGCAGGCATTCATATCCTGTGGTCTCAATTCATCTTCCACTAGATTAATTAAAGAATTGCCAATAATTTGGTCTCAGAAGGAAAGCTTGTTTCTCTCACACCCTAAATAAATAATGGCTGCCAATTCACCATCAGGTTGGGGATGAAGTAGATTCAGAATTTTGAGGTCTGATGAATAAGTCAAATTCCATTACAACAGAAAATCTTTACACAATAAAAATATTTCCAGCCCAAGGCAGTAGTTCACTAATTTTAAATAGTACGTCTAATGACACAATTTTATTAAGCAATTGTGGACAGCCCCTTGCAGTGTATTATAATGAATTATATCTGTTTTGGGGGGAGGGAACAGGGAAATTTCTTGAGAAAATTAGCAGTTTGAGGAGATGATATGATTTTCCCAATACTACCAGTAAATCATTAACGAAGAAAAAAAAATAATAATGAGAACTTCCAAGAAACTCTTCCACAGCCTGATAGAGAAAATGATTTTTCTAGGAATCACAGCAGAATAAAATTGGTTTGCGTTTTATGAATGAGAGCCTTCGTGTTGGTCTGTTTCCAAACTAGTTAATGATTTGAAACAATTTCTGGATTGACTTTTTTTTTTTTTTTTTAATGCCTTTTCAAAGACAAAGGGATTAGACAGAAACACGGTCCTCGTAACTTCTCGTTGAACTGAATTCACATAAGCTAGAGAAGAGGCTGGGGGAGGAAATGCACCTGAACGCTGGCATGGAGGGGAGAGGGTGGCCTCGCATGCCGTACTTTGGAGGAGGTTGGATTTGGAGTTCATTCTGAATGAGAGAAAAGAAGTGTTTTAGTGGTTAGATAGAAACAATATGAGACTCCATGAAAATAGGGAAATTGAGTAAAGGAGTCTGGGCAGAAGCCAATTCTCCAGACTAGAGAAAAAGAGGTTTGCAAGTGTGTGAGGAACCGTGGGAGAGACAGTCACCCCAGCCCAACGAGGAGGGAGGTTCTGTCCACACACAAAGGGGAGGCCCATGTGCTGTGCTAAAGGGGGAGCTGCCTGGGATGTCTGATTCCAGCTCAGGCAATTTCATATGATCTGGGGCAATTTAGTACCTGTCCCCTCATCCATAAGAATGGGGACTGGGTGATTTTTTTTAAGGTCCTTTCATCTTTAAAATTCTATTATTTTATGATTCTAAGCCTGTGAACTGAAGGAAAAAAAAAATCTAGTCAAAGCAAGTGAGATGAAAACGATTTTAACCATTGTATTTGGAATTGATTTGAGGAGAGGGAGGGAGACCAGTCACGGCAGGCCACAGTGACTTAAGCAGAGCCTGACTCAGAGATGGAGCCTTTAAAACAAGGAAAGAGGAACCGATTTTGTCTCTATTGTTGGGGAATGTGGCAGGAACCCGGTGACTCACTCAGCGTGGGGTGAGAGCAGAAACAGAAGTACGACTCTGGGCTCTGTGCCTCGGGGAGCGGGGGCTCGAGGATTCTTTCCACAACGACAGCAGGTCTGAGGGGGGCCCGGTGGTTTCTCTGGGAAGACGAGCTTGTTTTCCCAACAGATAGCGTGAAGCAGAGATGAGCCCTGGAGGGGAAGGGGTCAGAATAACAGGAAACGCTGTGGGGCCGCGCAAGGGGAAGGAAAGGTAGGTCTGAGGGTACAGATGTTATCCAAGGCCCTGGGAGCAGATGAGCTTGTCCAGAAAGAGGGGAGACCTTGGCGATAGAGGGCGCGGGGAGGAGCTTAGGGACTCAGGGGCAGATCCTGTAGAGGGGACAGTGAAAGAGGACACCACCTTATATGGTCCTATAGGGGCATCCTGGGGCAGAAAGCTGTAGGAAACAAGATTTTGTTCCATAATTAAACACTGGCAATGGGAGTGAAAAATTTTTTTGCATCTATTTAGAGCACAATGTTCTTCATGAAAACGGAAGATAAGGCAAAGTAACAAAGGACATCTTTCTTTTTAAAAAAAATATATATTTTGTTGATTTTTTTACGGAGAGGAAGAGAGAGGAATAGAGAGTTAGAAACATCGATGAGAAAGAATCATCGATCAGCTGCCTCTTGCACACCCGCTACTGGGGATGTGCCCACAACCAAGGTACATGCCCTTGACCAGAATCAAACCTGGGACCTTTCAGTCCACAGGCCGACACTCTAGCCATTGAACCAAACTGGTTTCGGCAACATCTTTCTTGATCCACGTTGAGATCGGATGGAAAGGGGGTAAACATTTGATGCCATGAAAGTTTGGGCTTCAGGAGACACCCCACAATGTCCCATCGTGGTGAGGTTGAATGTCTCGTAAGCGTGTGGCGCTGCGTCATGCGTGTTTCCTCTCTGTGCAACCCCTTGGCATCCTGCTACCTGACAGGTCGGCCACAGAACAGAACCATCGTCCTAATGGTGTGTTGTTGGCCTGGCCTGGGAGAGCGTGGGCCGTGGGCAGCGGGGTGAGCCCTGCTCTAAAGTAATTTCCTCCACGGTGACCATTCACACACATTCGGCTTGTCACTTTCATCGTGATTTACATGTTCCTAAAGGCAGCACTGGAGAAAAATGAAATGCCATCTTATGAAAAGTGCATGCTGTTTAGCTTTTATGCAGAGGCTATGCACGGTGCCTTTTCCTGATGATTTTGATAAGCTGTTTCTTAAATCCCATTTGCAGGGTAGACGGCCCCTTTTAGGAGAATGAAAGAACCAAACACCAGGTCAAGGTGACGTGTGCAATTTCACAGAGAGCCCTTGACCTTGGAGTCTTTGGGATGGTGAAGCCAGATGAGTTCCCGACTCAGAAAGTCACCCTCATTTTGTCAAGGTTGTCCAAACTGACTCTAGACTTTGAAATCTGTGAGCTAATTATTTAGTCTGTCAATCCCTGACTACACAGGAAGGAAGGAGTGAAGTTGCAATCCAAGGGTAGCTCTTACCTATGCTATTTAAATATTTCAATCAGTGGGTCCTGTGTGTGGTAGCCCCACCATCACATCTTAAACACAATTTAATTAGCAAGTCCTGCCCCACCCTCACCCTCTCCACCTCCGCCACACTCCTTGCAGAAATCAGACTTTGCTTTTTTAAAACTCTCTAGTCCCTAAAATCAGTTTCACACTGAAAAACCTTCTTATTTGCCAATATTTTCTCCACTGTGTTCATCGTTTGTACTGAATGTTCTACTTCAGAGCTCACTTCTGCTGAGACAAAAATAAGCCTCTTCCTTGTCCATTCTTCTCAATGGGCATCATTAGTACAGGTGAGCCCTAGAATCCTAAATCTGCTTTTCAATGAGTTTGAAAATTTTTTGAAACAGTTATCTTTTCCTCTCGAACGTAATGAATGAATCATCCTTGTTATCTGTCCAGACCTGACTGTGTATTTGGAATAATACATGAAAATTTTACCATTTCCTAGAAAACTGGGCATTCATAATAAAACGGAATGACAGGTTGAGTCGTTTATGAGAATATGTTATTTTGTGACTCCTAAATCTTTATTTAAAGGGGAACATTTAAATGCAGCATCAGACACAGTCAATGAAGTAGTAATGGCTGAATTCTATAATAGATCCCTCACATGCCTATTAGGATTCCGTGGTTCCCCCTCTTGGATAAGCCTGTGCTCAAGAAATGAGACAGTTTTTTAACATCAACATTACGGAAACTGTAAAACTAACTGAAGGAAAGTTTACTCTACTAAAAGAATGAGGGGAAACTAGGGTCCAGTTGCCCTCCAAGACCCGGATGCTGCCGGAGCATCTTACAGTATGGTCACAGAAGATGCTGGCACCTCATAGCTGGTGGAAACAAGCATATGTGATGCATAGCAACTTAGTGTCTGAATCAAAAGATGCTGCTAAGGTAATTTTATCTGAGAGGTAGAAACTATTTAGTGGTACTTCTACTTCATTTGGTGGTAATGGGGAATTTAAAATGTAAGATAAACCCTAACAGGTTTGGCTCAGTGAATAGAGCGTCGGCCTGCAGACTGAAGGGTCCCAGGTTCCATTCCGGTCAAGGGCATGTACGTTGGTTGTGGGCACATCCCCAGTTGTGGGTGTGCAGGAGGCAGCTGATCGACATTACTCTCTCATCAATGTTTCTAATTCTCTATCCCTTTCCCTTTCTCTCTTTAAAAAAAAAAAAAAAAAAAAAAAAAAAAAAAAAATCAATAAAATATATTAAAAATAAAATAAAATGTAAGATAATATTTCTGTTCATTCTGGACAGTTGATAATAAAGTAAACATTTAATTGATAATTTGGTTAATGAAAATTGAATAATTTAGGTGAGATAAGATATAAGGATGTATCTTCATCATATTAGCTCCTTTTCTATGTAATTTCACAGTGTCATTATGAGCTTGGCTTTTTAAAAAAGTAAAGCTCTCTCTTTTCTTGATTATTATGTTGTATTCATGAAGATTGTGAAAAATGAATTAGTAAGACACTAAGAATTGAGATTCTTATATCAGGTTTTAAATACATGTTCTTAAATAAAATATTTATAATCCACCCAAATAGGTATATGTAATTAAAAAAACAACAACAACACCCTCATAAAACATTTAAGGAATCTTGAGGTCTTCACAACACTCACTCTGGGTTTGGCTTTGGGCTGACTTTGTTAATGGAGGCTTTTGAAGTGAAAACTGTATGAGGAGGTGTAGGGGGAAAGTTTGAACAAAAACATTTAGGCCACTTTCCTGAATTATTTAATAAAAAAAAAAGTAGAGTTTCTGGATCTGAAAAAGGTGATACTGAAACAAAACTGCCATTCAAGCTAAACAACAAGCTCAGAGTGGGGGCCGCTGCTATACTGGATCTGTGACCTTGGACTCGAACCAATTATGAAGACCCAGGGCAGCCAGTGAGCAAAGCAATTACAACGGGAGTCAAACTATTAAGGAACCAAGAGTTCAGTAGCTTTATGTCGCTGCCAAGGTATCCCCAGAACACTCTGTAATAGGAATTGAATAACATTAACGTTCCTACACGGTAGTTTAAAGCAACTTACAGTATATTCTAATCAATCCAAGCAGATTTTCTCATGTTGATGACCGTGGGAGTGGTTATTTTATTTTCATATGTACTTTTACAAACATTTAAATTGAAATAACCAGTAGCATAAAATTGCCAGTGATTTAGCTGGCTATGAACTTGTAACCAAATACGCTTGGAAGATTTTTTTTTTTTCTCCCTCTCTTTAGCTCTCAGGTAAATTTCACTGTGTGACAGCATTTCATGCTAGGCAAAGCTCATACAGGAGATGAAAAAGCATGAAGCATAACAAACATCACAAAGCCAGTACCATTTCTTGTTTATAAAGAAAAACAAGGAATGTAAGCTAAGTGGAAAGGTGCCGGTTGGAAGGTATTCTAAATGCCTTCGAGTTAAAACCATCAGGGATCAGAAATCAGAAGGCAAATTCTAGAGGCTAGCACACCAAGGGAAGAGGTTGATGCATTGCCTCGCACACATTTTAATTAAACTATCATCTTGAGATTTTTGTGTGTATTGATTTGCACAGTATTTTAAACAGCCCCTTCTCCCCCACTTCCCCTTCCTCCTATGAATGTTAAAGCTTTGTGCCTTCAGCTTGACTCCATGAAAAGAAATTACTCATCTTTGGGATTGTTATGGAGTGGGGGGGAAAAGACACAAAACAAATGGGTGGACATGTTCTCTTCTCCTTTTCAATATGTTTAAGTTTCAACTGTTCATATAATTATGCTGGCATGTATTTCTTCCTGGCTCTAGTCATGCAGAAACATTTTAAACATGAGAAATTGGACAGCTCTAATGTGGTGTAAAATCTACTTACGCATTGTATTTCTTTCAATATTCTTTACCCATACTATGTACATTGCTAAAATTAAAAGAAAATGTTAACTTTTGTGCCCTAATGCATTTATGTGATATCCATAGCTGCCAAACATTTTATAACATTGAAAAGAGGAAGTTTGAAAAATAAAAGAAATTGGTAAAGACAGTGTTGACTTTAGGCAGAGGTGACAGTGACAACCATTTAATAGTAATCACTACTTACATGGCACCAATTAGAAGAGTAGATACCAACAATGATGTTTCCTAACACCCTTGTGAGTCGTTATTTTCAATTCTTACAGAGAAGTAAACTGAGGCATAAGTTGATGTGATTTTTGCCAGGAGTTTTTGGAAAGTAATGTAAGTAGAATCAGACAGAAACATTGGGATATTCAATTGCCAGGTCAAAATGTGAGACCTCACATTCATAGGTTCTAGGATTTCCCTGTTGACCTTTTCTGAGTACATGGAAGATTAGTGTCTGTGAATTTCTTCACGTGCCTCTACCAGCAACCACTCACGCCTGTATTCCACACATGGTGCTAAAGAACAAGGAATACCATATTTTCCGGTGTATAAGACGACCCCCTAATTTTACAGTTAAAATGTAGGTTTAGGCCAATATTCGCTGTATAAGACTACCCCCACTTCTGAGGCAACACCAGTTCTTTTTTTAATAGACCACCTCTCTGACTCTGGCCAATCTGAGCAGGCTTTCTACTAGAACACAGTGTACATGTTCTGTACCCGAAGCTACACTGTGTTCTAGTAAAAAGCCTACTCAGATTGGCCAGAGTCAGAGAGGTGGTCTATTAAAAAAAGAACTGGTGTTGCCTCGGAAGTGGGGGGAGGGGAGGGTAGTCTTATACAGCGAATATAGGCCTAAACCTATGTTTTAACTGTAAAAATTAGGGGTTCGTCTTATACGCCGGAAAATATGGTACTTGGAGCTGGAAGTCCAAGGATTAATGAAAGGACTATCTCTTTCTGAGAGATCCATTGCTAAAACGGATGCCAACCGGGCAGGTCATGTAAGAATAGCAAGATGGCCTGGTGAGGGAATACAGAAGAATCCCATGATGTAATGTCCTTGTCAGTTGTGGTCTTGGGATGTCCATATAATTTTTAAACTTTTTTTTTTTTCTGACCACAAGACCCTGGGGAAAATGGAATTGCTCTAATGCCAAAACAGTGTTCCCATCTCTTCCCAAGCGAGCTGGAGCTGACCACCTAACGTTCACAATTAGCGCAGGTTGGAAAAGATGCCAGGAAGGATCACAACTTTGAGATGCACTCTGGTATAAAACAGATTCTCTTGCTTCTCTCAGATCAACATCTTTTAGTCTTTTCTTGGAGTAGCTGTTGTTGGTAGTGATGGAGAAAAGGCAACCAAAGATAAATCGTTATTTCATGTGAAATCATTGCATGTGAGTGATTTCAGAGTTCTGATGTATTTTAATAACTTTGATCCTTGGTCCAGGTTAAATCTTTGGAAGAGTAAACTTTTCCAAATTTTAAATAGTCTCTCCCTGGTAGTAGACAGGATTTCTTTCACCTTCACTTTGGGCTATTGAGCCCCCTGTACCACTCAGCGTTTTTCCTCCTTCAGCAATGGGCATGTGAGTCCTCGAGCTCTGCTGGGCCATGGGCCTCACTGAGCATAAAAGGGAACCCGTGAGCCCCCAGAGGAATGAACACAAAGTCACCTACAACCTTAAACCCCTTCCATGGACCCTCTAACGATTAAACCCTCAAACAAATGAACAGAAGCAAACAACAACAACAAAGAAACACCCTACTCTGATACATTTGCAGGAAATATGTTAACTAATCTAAGAAAAAAACAAAACACCATAATCACTATTCCTCCTTTTGTTGGTGGTTGGATTTTAAATTAATTGAAATTTTAAATGGTAACAGATGGTTCTCACTTTATTACATGTTAAATTCATAAAATGACGAACCATACCTTGTGGGTAGTTCTGTGTGGTACCTCCAGGGCCACCACCAAGGACTGAGCAGTCTGCGCACTGCACACCCTCAGCGCCACGCACTCACCTTGCAGTCACGCTGTGAGGCTCCTGCAGGGTCAGGCAGCACAGCCGCTCTCACCAACGCCTCACACGTTTTGGACATTGAATGGGTTAATAAACCGAAATGGCACCACCCAACAGCACATCAATTTCAGCACATCAATTTTACCAAAATGCTCTTTCTGTCATTAGCCATTAAGTCTGCTTTAGCTATAATTATTCTCTTTTTTTCCTAATGTTTATCTTGGAATGTTAAAATATATATAACTATTCTCTTTATATATATATATGTGTGTGTGTATACACACACACACACACACACACACACACACACACACACACATATATATATATATATATATATATATATGTATATATTGTACATGTCTAAATGTCTAAATAGCCATTAGAGTTTAAAGAATATCACTATTCCGCATAAACTTTTCTTCTTCGGTGAGCTTTAAGCTAATACTTGCCATGATTTGTGGCCACCTCAGAGCCCTGCCTTGTGAAATGTCTGGTTATCTGCATATCTGTCTGCTAATTTGTTTATCTGTCCACCTATCTATAGAAGTTTTAAACAGTGTAATAACTTGAAGAGCAGTGACACTAATGTAGTATTAGATTAAAAGAATGTTACTTTATAGGGGCGTAA
Source organism: Pipistrellus kuhlii (assembly GCF_014108245.1). Classification (NCBI taxonomy): domain Eukaryota; kingdom Metazoa; phylum Chordata; class Mammalia; order Chiroptera; family Vespertilionidae; genus Pipistrellus; species Pipistrellus kuhlii. The sequence continues at coordinate 56,301,278 of NW_023425404.1, forward strand.
ATGTAATTTAGAGGCACTTAAAGGAAGCTCTATACTTAGCATGACTCTTGGCCAGCAAAAGCAGGTTGATCCCACTCATTTTGGGATTGCTAATTTGCCGTTAATTAGGGAGATTGATTCTGTCCTGTGATGCATAGGCCCAGCCCCACATGCATTTTTCTCTTTTCTGGAGCACTTTCCTAGTTGTCACTGTCATTGCAAATGTGTGGCAGTGTCAGGGGGCCTCGCAAAAGAGAAGCGCTTTGTGGCTTCAAGAAAGCAAGTAGCACCATTTTTTCCTGGTTTTGTTTTATACTATAAAGCCCACGCTGGCATTATTTTAAGTAAACTGCTCTATGCCATTTGATGTTTTAAAAATTACACTACGAAACTGTGCTCTTGATTTGAATGTCTAGTGAAAGAAACCCTTTTATACCACAAATTCTTTATTTTCTTGCAGTAAGCGCTGGTCTCAGATACAATGCACCCGTCCAGGTTGTGCTGTTCTGTACAAAACAGCCTTTATTTTTCTGTGGGTGAACTATTTGTCTTCCCTGTGATATACTGAGTTTGCTGTTATAAGGTGTTTTTCTCCCACTCTCTTCTCTTGCCTGATGACAAATGTTAATCATTTGACTGTCCTTTGCGACAATTACTTTAACTAAGATGAGTTATATTCGCATTATTGGAATAGAGTCAGGGAATCTATCAAAACTAGTGAGAGGAAAATTCCTCAGAATGTTTTTAAACATAGTCATTAAGAATTGGCTGAAACAACACAGAAGAGAATGTGGGTACTCATGAGTGAGAAGGAAACCACTGACTGTAACTCTGATGCCCACAATTGCCAGCAGGATGGCAGGCGACTTGAGACCACGTAATTCAGTTCATAGTGGTGGACACTGGGTAATAAAAACAGCATCAACCCTACAAGGAAAGACTACTTTCATTTTTTAAACCTCACGTGCTCTGTAATGCTACAATAAACACACCCATGTTTGCTCTTTGTTGATCCTCACCAGAGTATTTTTTCTTTCTTAGAAATAATGTTTTTATTGATTTTTAGAGAGAGAGGAAGGGAGAGGGATAGAGAGATAGGAGCATCATTGATCAGCTGTCTCCCGCATGCCCCATCCTGGGACTTGAGCTGGAAACCTGGGCATCTGCTCTGATTGGGAATCAGACAGGTGACCTCCTGGTTCCATGGGGTCTACACTCAACCATTAAGCCACTCTGGGTGGGCCAGAGAATATTTTTTTCCATTGATTTTTTAGAGAGAGTAGAAAATAGGAAGGGAAGAGGAGAGAGAGAGAAAAACAAAAAACAACACATCAATGTAGAGAGACACATCAATTGGTTGCCTCTCACATACGCCCCCAACAGGTCTGGCACTGGAACCTGAGACGTTTTGGTGCTCAGGCCAATGCACTAACCACTTAGCACACCAGCCAGGGTACTTTCTCTGAGTACTCTTGTTTGTAATAATAGAAAGGTATACATATATATGATGAACATACATGAACACTTATGTAAATATTTACATTGAAAGTCAGTGACCTAATCTATGATTACTCATATCTTTCCTCTACCTTAACAACCTCAATAGTCTGACACACTTTTTATAATTTAATTTTATGACTCCAGAAACAAGTTGAAAATTACTTTGCTGGGCTACTTTTAAATGTGCTACATATGACCTTAAAATCAAAACAGAATATGGTATATAAAAAACCTAGACACTTGAGGATGTGAGAGTGGGAAATGAGTGATAATGCATAAGACCAGGGGCAGTGAGGATATATGTCTGCATCTCGTCATGTGCTCAGTTGAAGAGTCTTTGATTGTGGCTTTCCTCCTGACTTAGTGGCCCTTGCTGGCTTGGGTGACATTGCCCAGTGTCACTGGGAGTTCTTTGGTACTTTGGTAGTTTCTTCTTATTTCTGGATATTGCTAAATGTTTTATGTAACATTGCCTCATGTAATCAACTCTATTTATTTCTGTGGTCTGTTGTCACATTTTAATTCCCAACTAGCTTCTCCCTTCCAGTCAGTAATCTGTCGAGATGTCACCTCTATCATCAATAGGGGTATGTTTTATAAACCCAAACTTACTGTAATACTAGTCAGCATGAAACATAATTGGTGGATTCAACTTGCTGTTTCCTTCAAAACCACACGTTCAGTCTGTTGACAAACAGTTATTGAGCACCGACTATTGTCCAAGTACACGTGGTACCAGGAACAGGACATGATGTATTCAAGAGTGGGACAAAACAGATCCTCTGTCCTCATGGAGCTTTAAGTTCAGAATCAAATGTAAATGACAAAAGTACAAAATCATTACATTCATTTCTCAGAAGTCAGAGTATATTTCCCCTAAAGTTCAGTGTTATCATTATGTATCGAGTCCTAGCCAGACACACAAACGCCTACACAATATCTTCTTCTGCATATCATCAGACACATATCCCCTCTGCCCAGGGGACTTACGAGGTCAGATGCATGTAGAAGAGGAAACACCTACAGTTCATGTTGTTAGGAGAGAAAATAAAACGAAAAAGGGGAAGCAAGTTGCATGAACTAGGAAGCTCACACTCCTTCCCCCGCAGGTCAAAGCCAGTGCCACCGCTGGGGCTTGTGTTTCTGGCCTTTTGGGAGGAAGGCTGTCTCTGCCTCTGTCTATTCCTTGTCCCTCTATCCCCTCTCTCATCCATGGCCACACTGCAGGGAAATTCGGCTATTCGTGAGGATGAGACATGTGGAAGTACAATGTCTCTGAGAGGTTTTCTCCCATTAGTGTGACTCTTTGGGCTGTTTGTCAGACAGTAGGTATTTATAGTGCTAGGTGCTAGAGAGAGATGGGCAACCCAAGAGACAGAATCCCTGCCCTCATGGAATCTCCAGTCCACTGAGGAAGACAGATAGACATGGTTAAATTAACTATTCTTTGTTTTTAGTATTAATGTGTGTCATGAAATAATCCTTTGGACATGAGCTGTGAGTCACCTTCTTGTTGATCTCCTCTATAAGCAGTGCCCCTGACTTTCTAAGAGCTCCCAGGGTTAATGGTGCAGTCCTAGGCCATGGAGAATGGAGTTGGCCCACAGGAGAAAGATGGAAGATGCCATTTTAGATTACTTCTAACTTAGCCAAGCACAACAATATTGACTACATTGAAATCATACCTTTCTTTGAAAAGTATCTGAGTACTTCATGTATATTATTTAATTGCTTCTCAGAAAAGTCTTCTCCGATAAGGTTCATATGTATTTGAATATCCACATATAGAAAAGGTTAAGTAAAAGAGGGTATACAACCTGCTTGGCATCATCTAGAAGATTCCAGGATATTACACTAGTTTGACAGGATCTATTGCTGGATTCTAAATATACAGAAAATAACTTACTACGATCATCTTAACACATTTAAAGAAGAAAGAGGACAGGGAGTAATTGGTACTTTGTCATAAGTCACTCCTTATGGAGGGGCAGTGAGTAGAATGGAGAGATTTAGAATAAGAAGGATCTGAGCCTGGCCCGTGTGGCTCAGTGGTTGAGCATCAACCTATAAACCAGGAAATCATGTTTCGATTCCCAGTTAGGGCACATCCAACATTGTGGACTTGATCCCCAGTGTGGAGTGTGCAAGAGGCAGCCAATCAATGTTTCTCTCTCATTGTTGATGTTTCTCTCTCTCTCTCTCTCTCTCTCTCTCTCTCTCTCTCTCTCTGTCTTGCTCTCTAAAATCAGTGGAAATGCATTTTTTTTTAAAGGAGGAGCTGAGTTTGTATCTGTCTCACTATTAACTGTGTGTGAACCTGAATTTGAAACCTCACTTTCCCCATCTGTCAAATTGCAATAATGCCCTTGATTGAGAATATTGTTGTGAAAACCATAACACTTGATAGGAGTTCCAAAAAGTACCTCTCATTACTATGGTGGTTGTTTTCATGTTTGTTGCATCACAGTTTTATTCTCTTTCTATTCTTGGAAGAACATTTTCCTGCAGATAGCAAGAGATTAATAAATATGATTAATTAACAGTTAGCATAGAGACTGAATGTGAAAAATTTACAGCTCTTCTGAAAATAATTCCTCACACTGTTATGTATAATTTTTATTTTTATAAGGTTTTTAATGCACTTGATGATAGGATATTTTACAGAGGCACACACACACACACACACACAGAGACACAAAAAAGACAAGAAATGTCTCCATTAATTTGAGCACTTACTGGCTTTTGAATTCCCATGTCTGAGGGAGGTTGATGTCATGGCAAAATGGTCATGAAAACCAGAAATTCTGGCTGACTCTAAAGATATTTTTTTTTCAGAAGTATACTTTTACTAGTAGCTTTCTCTAAGCCTCTGTTCATCTATGTTATTTATCAAATGTTTACACTTACATACCTGAGTTTTATAATATGTACATTGAGGTACAAACAGCTGACAGGATCTATTGCTGGATTCTAAATATAGAGAAAATAACTTATAACGATCATCTTAACACATTTAAAGAAGAGAGAGGACAGGTACTATTTTCAGAGATCAAGTTACATTCCTGAGAGAGTCTCCTGGTCACCCATCGTTTCTTATATTAAAATATATTGGGCCTGTCCTTTATCCTCTCACTCTCAGATTTTGCGCGTATGCGTGAGTGTTTGTGTGTGTGTGTGTGTGTGTGTGTGTGTGTGTGTGTCTATGTGTGTGTCTGTGTGTGTATAAAGAAGGTGAATTAACATCAAAATACTGTGGGAGAAGCAACACATCTAATGAATTCAGACCGAGTTCTTAAAATGGTAGATAATATTTTCTTTTCAAGATTAATAAGGTCTGAAGAGTAGCAGGAATTATGTGTAGCTGTTATTGTATGATCAGTTCATCTGTGTATGATTTCTTTTCCCCTTTGACCTTATTTCCCACTCAGAGCCTTCAATGCTCTCTCTCCTCCTGCCCAGTCCTACCTTTGTCCAGATTCTCCGCTTCCTCCCTGTGAGCCTCCTCTTTGAAACAGCCCCCTGGCTCCCTCATGCCGCTTAAAACACCCCCACATCACAGCCCCTCACACCAGGGCAGGCCCACTCCCATCTTCAAGGGGGGTCAGCCTCTCGGCAGGATTGACGGGCCTTGCAAATCTGTGGGCTGCTGTAATAAAATCTCCAGTTCCTGAGATTTATGAGGTCAGATGCATGTAGAAGAGGAAACACCTACAGTTCATGAAATTGTAAAGAATGCCAGGCGCACGGAGGAGGAAACGATGCCCACATTCCTGACAGTTCCGTGTTTTGCCAATGTGGTTTTGTTTTCTTTAATTTGTCATGCAGGCATTGCAGGTATTCACATGGCCAATTCAGGTGGTTTTTGGAGTCTTTGAAATATCAGTTTACATAATTAATTGAAAGATACCAGCAGGTGACTGTAATGTGATTATAAAGTACAGTTCTGGCTGTTGGGTGTATTGAATACTTATAAATGAAATATGTGGAGTGTGTGTGTATGCATGCAATGTGTTTAAATGAATGCAGCCTTTCCAATCAGCCAGAGAGAGAGAGAGAAAGGATGTAAATTGCTCGCATGTGTTGTTCAAAATGCAAAAGTCGGAAAGCAATATTGATCTGTGCTGCGGATGTTTATTTACATCAGTTGCACAGTGTTAAGATGTCTGGCCATAATTATCAAGTCCTGCCCACCTGTCAAATCGCAATTGGGTTATTTCCCCATTGTCTTGCTGCAGTAAATCTTCAGGTCTAGATGGGCATTAGACAAATGGAAAAAGGCTACTTTCCCAGAACGTGTAATTCATTATGGAAAACAGGTGCCTGCTGAAGATTTTTTGCGTTAATGCAGACATATTTTATTATTCATAAAATATTAATGGGAGTAGTCGCTCCCTGAGTTGTGTGGGTTGTTTTTATGTAAAATCTTCCGTTTTAGTGTGAGAAGAGAGACATGGTAGGGATTCTCCAAATCTGGCTCTTTGAAAAGGTAAAACCTTTCCATAAATAGTTTCATTCCCTTGCCCTCCCAAAATAGGTTCAAGCAACCCTGGCTCCCACTTACGTCATGTGTGAAAATAAGTCTGCTTCAGTGTTGTATTGCGGTGGATGTTCCGTCCACGGACAACCTTGCAGGAGGGACAGAGTGACCTTTCCAGAAAAAAAAAAATGAAATATACTTTCATTTTCCAGAAATATGTATGCAAGTAAAAATTTGACAGCCTGGAAGAACATACGCAAATATATCTTTTTATTTGAAGATAAAAAGAAGCAGAGCTGGGTAGGAAAGGGAAAAAACCTGTGAAAAAACGGATGATGCAGTTTTTACGAATAAGCAGCTTAATGTATCTTGGCACCCACAGTAAGCCTTGTAGGAGCTCAAAGTGCCTCAGGCAATCTGTGAGCAGAATAGCAATTTTATTACTTTGTCATTAAACCAATTTCACAGCAGTATTGTTTGTTAATGAGCAGCGGCAAACGAGCGAAGATGTCACACACTGGAATAGCAGAGAGATTTGTGACCCGAGCTCACAGCACTAAGATGGAAAGACCACGGCTATAAAAAAGGAAATACTTTGGGATGAAATGCAAAGTCTATACAGCAGAGCTTGTGTTTATGAGCTACCATTTTGCTAAGAGCTGTGAGAGAAATAAAGGTCTGGAAATATGCAGTTAAAACAGGGCCTATAAAATTAAAACCAAATTAAAGTATAGCAGTGGATTACTGCACAGACTGTACTCGACAAAATATATTTTAAGGGAGGAGGTGAAATCTAAATCAGTTTTGTTTGAATTTGGTTGGTATTTATGAAATTCAATAAAAAAAAAGGGGGGGGGGATATCCAAACAAAGCAGCTGCCTCCCCCTTCTGTGGTCCATGAGCCATAAACATGCATCACTTTGAGGAATTCCAACGTGCCAATCCTTAAATAATTAGCAACTTCTTGATTCAGACTATCACACCCCCCCCCCCCCCCCCCGGCCTCCATGAAGGCCCTTTCAGTGATGTCATCTATTCTAAGGACCTCGCACACGTACAGAACACTCTGGAGCTGCCTGCCTGAAGCCCGGGAATCAGGTGTGCCTAGCTGAGGCCGGAATTGAGTTCATCCTTTTTTTCCTCCTTTTTTGCATTTTTTTTTTTAATTTTATCTTTGGTTTTTCTTCTTTTTCCTTTTCCCATGTTTCTGCCTTTTCTTTCCATTTTTCTTATTTTGGCTTGGTTCCTCCCTCCCTCCCTCCCTCCCTCCCTCCCTCCCTCCCTCCCTCCCTCCCTCCCTCCCTCCCTCCCTTCCGAGCCAAGGCTGGTCTCACAGCCTGAGGGATAGGAGCAGCATGCCTGCAAGGTGCCCTGAGGTGAGTGCTGAAGGGGCTAGCTTCCCACACCCACGCAGGGAAAAGTGGTTCATGCCACCAGCCTGGGATCAGATTCACCTCTTCCAGAAAGAAGGAGGGGGTCAGGCTGGAGCCTCGTACGTAGGGAGGTGATCCACTCACACCTGTATCTCTATGCGCAGAGGAGATTATTTGAGAACATGCTGCTTGTCAGACTTGCTCCTGAGTCATCCCACCTCTTTATCAGGAAAGCTCTTTCTCTGGGAGTGGGCTGGTTCCATGCTTTGAGCCTCAACACTCAAACGTCCAGAACTGCGCAAGTGCTTCTTCCATAGGAAGGTCCCGACAGCTCCGCCCCTCCAAGTCCAGTTAGTCGTGGTCAGGTTTGATGCACCAGATGGATTAAGGCTCGTGGCAAATCTGTGGCGTTGACTACAGTAACCACTAGGACCACATCCCAGTTCTCACATCGCAGGTTGATTTGAGATGTATATTTTCATATTTTTCTCTCATGATCTCCAGCTTGGATTATTAAGGTGTTTATTAATTTTTTCAATTTGCTTTGGTCCTGTTTTCTTTGCTTTCCTTTCTGCCTATTTTTTTAAAGTCATTTTTGGGCCGATTTGGTGAAAGGGGACTCTGTGGGAACCGCTCCCGGCCACGATCGAGGCAGCGCGCACAGTGGTGGGAGTTCAGCTTTAAGACTGTTTTCTGCCTGACAGGGCAGGACCCCCAGACAAATCACCGGCTGGCTCCGTGGTAGTTGGCAGCCATTCAAGACTGGGTCTTGTGCCAGGAGTATTACTAGATAGCCAGACAGATCAATTCACTTTTACATTCCCGCCATTATTTATAGCCCCACTGTATATCTCCTCTTGCTTATGAAGTAATGATTAGCGAGTACATACACATAAAACACGGGCACTTGTTCGGGAAGGGCTTCCTCCTGCTGATATTGCACATAGTTTCACAGGTCACAGCACCTTAAAAGGACTTAAAGGGCACGTCCTGTGGAGCATGTGGTCTCTGGAAAATGATGCTCCTGTTCCCTTTTTGAGTAATTGAAGAGGATAGAAAGGTTTTCTCAGGCTTAGGTTTCCTGAATTCTCTGCAGCCCCCCTCTGGTGTTAGCCGAACTGGAATGGAGGGAGTTCACATGGCGTGGCTTGCGGTGTTGCCATTTAAAATGACTGCATTGCAGAGACCAGTTTGGCTCAGTGGATAGAGCGTTGGCCTGTGGACTGAAAGGTCCCAGGTTCGATTCCGGTCAAGAGCATGTACCTTGGTTGCAGGCACATCCCCAGGGCGGGGTGTGCAGGAGGCAGCTGATTGATGTTTCTCTCTCATCAATGTTTCTAACTCTATCCCTCTCCCTTCCTCTCTGTAAAAAAAAAAAATCAATAAAATATATTTTTAAAAATTAACATTAAAAAAATAAATAAAATGACTGCGTTGCGCTTCCCTTTTGAGTGAGTCAAGGTGAACAAAACCAGTGCCCCTGGCATTTATGGTGCTGAAGGTGGCATACGATTATTCATGTGCTGGAGGAAACTGGCGGCACTCAGCCAAGGAGGACTTTGGCTCCCACTTTTATTTGTGTTTTGCCCTCTTTGCTCTTCATATTCTCTCCTCCTCTCTCTCCCCACCCCCAGGAGCACATGATGTATATCACGATGCTCCTTGGTCCTACTAAAGAATCTCAGCTAGTGGTGATCTGCCAGTCTCTGGGAGGGTTAGTTAGTACTGTGTGAGTGCACATTAAGAGCCTTTAATACAGTTCCGAGTTAACACTTTGGAGAATATTGCACAGCTTGAGTCATGGAGAGTTGGGGGAGAGCTTGACTTGTTCTGAAGGAGGCATGGTGGCCATAAACTAACCAATCGGAAGCCTGCCTTCTGTAATGCAAATCCATGCATTGATGAGTCCCCTTTTCCTGTCAGAATGAGCATATACGGCCAAAGAGCCTAAGCAGATAATGATGCTATCAGAAAGAATAAGGAAACATGGGCCAGAGCCTGAAAACACCGAGCTTGCTGGCAAACTGCTCTCCTTTCCTTGCTTCGTACCTGGGTTATTGCAGAGTGGCCTTCACTCAGGGGACGGACAAGTCCCCTTTGCGCCCTCCGGCAGCAGAGCGTGGCCTCGTGCTGTACGCGCAGCTTGTTCCTACCTGTTGTTGCCAACAGCATGGTGACACGTGATTGGTAGGGAGACTTACCACTCATGGGAATAAATATTGTTTGGAGGTAAGGTGTTTTGGTGTTCACGTCTAGAGGTCTTTGATATTTTCAGGTTTTATTACAGGCTTATATTTCAGGAGACGTTCTTCTAAATCGTTTAAAACACTGCACAGAAAGTCGCACCGTGTCCATTACATTAATAAGAAAAACTGAGGTTCCCAAGGGGACTTGCGCAATGTCAAGCAAATATTAGTGAGAAAGGAAACAAGCTGAGACTATGTCCCACCAGGAATTTTCGTTTGTTTCTGCCCTTTTAAATAAACTCCTATAAAATTTGACATTAAAAAAAAAAAAAAGATGGAATTGCAGGTGTATAGAATGAAGTGGGGGAGGGGGGGAACCAGCCCATTTGGTTTCTTAATAAAATACCTCTTTACGACCTTGACTTATATTTTAAAACCTTTGGGGGCACTTTTATATATGTTGCTTCATAGGATTCTCACATCAGCCCTGTGATATAAACAGTGTTTAAGTTATTATTCACTTTTTACAAATTAGAAAATGCAGGCTCTTTAAGGTTTGGTGACTTGTTCCCGGCTGCAAAGCTTTTAAGTGTGAGACCAGGACCACACCTTTAGTGTCTGACTCTAAACCCAAGGCCCTCCCTTTCACTACCTCTAATTCCTTTCCATACTTTAGGGTCCTGTGGAAAGAGCTCTTAATTCTTTAAGTCAATGGAGGCATCTTTGCCCAATGAAAGTTATATTCCTGCCGAAACCGGTTTGGCTCAATGGATAGAGCGTCGGCTTGGGGACTGAGGGGTCCCGGGTTTGATTCCAGTCAAGGGCATGTACCTTGGCTGCTGGCACATCCCCAGTGGAGGGTGTGCAGGAGGCAGCTGAACAATGACTCTCTCTCATTGATGTTTCTAACTCTATCTCTCTCCCTTCCTCTCTGTAAAAAATCAATAAAATATATTTTTTAAAAAAGAAAGAAAGAAAGAAACTTATATTCCTCAGCCTAAATGTTATTGAGGTACACTCATTTCCACATCAGTCCATGTCAGTGACCATGGGACTGTCTGGATAGTCTAAGAATGTCTCTCTATGGCTGACCTTTGAGGGTGAGATTTCCCACAACTAAGCCTTCACTCTTAAGGGCAAAGTAAGTCAATTTTTAGTCCTCATTTTGCTCTATTTGGTTTCTCCACATAAGTTTCTTTCCCTCTTCCTAATTAGCACTTGAATCTTTGTTTCTTATTGTTTTAGTGCTGACTGTCTAACTGTACTCTTCTTGGCAGGACTGCACAAATTTTTATTTTTTTCAGTGATTGTTGGGAGGTCGCTAGTATATCAGTCTCCACACTGTTTTGAGAAAGGAGTTATTGCTAATTGGTGCTGAAATATGTGCTATGGGAACAACCCAAAAGGGTGATCCAAACTTTTTCCCACTTTGGGTCAAGAGTAGAAAGACAAAGGCAACAAGGCAGAAGCAACCTTTTGTGCACCAGACGTTAAAGTAAGAGACGAAGAGCCTTGTTTGTGTTTTGCTTTGAAAATGGTTATGAAAATCACACCCTCAAATGATTCCAAACCACATACAACAGTACACAGTATCAGGAAAACTGAGTCTGGGAGAGAGCTAGTGACTTACAGAACAGGCCCAGTGACTGTCTCTTGAACAGAATGTATGTGTACACTTCATGTTCTGTTGGAACTGATGGTTTCTCTTTCTGCTTTTCATACTTCTTTTGACCCTGGGATTGAGGGAACCCATGAGGGACATGGAGTTTTTCCGGTCAGTCCTGTGTATTTCACGTATTTCACCGACGCTGTAGGACATCTTCTCTTGGTGACAGCCCATCACCAGGCCACACACCTCCTGACCAGTTTATTGTGTGTGGTTTGCCAGTTTTATTCTGCAGGGGCTGCATCCCAGAGAACTTGATGTACCATTTTTGATTAATGACTAGAAAATTGACTCGCTCTGTTTGACACTTCAGGGTGGAAACTGAACAACAGAGTTTTATTTCTTTCTGATGGCTCTGAAGCATGGAGGTGTGCTTTCCCAGGAGGAGATAGGCTCTTCTGGGACGTCCCAGTCCTGCGTGTTGGTTGGTTTTGATCCTCCACCCTGTATGTCCCATGGATCAGTTTCATTCTAAAGGATGTAGAGCAATATGATTCCATGTGACTGCTGCAGAAGTTTCCTTTTTTTAAAAAATTAAGGGATTGGTGTAATTTTTAAAATCAGGTGTTTCTAAGACTAAATTACCGTATTTTTCAGACCATAAGACGCTCCGGACCATAAGACGCACCAGTTTTTAGAGAAGGGAAATGAAGAAAAAAAGATTCTGAAACAAATAGTGTCCTAAAATATTTTATGTGCATTAAAACCCAACATCACAGTCATAAACACATGTAATCAACCCTGTAAAGTAAACAGCAGCATTTAGAACCATTTTAGAACCGGGCAAGCACACAGAGACCACACAGAGCCGGGCAAGTAAAAAAACTTTTTTTTTAAAGTATATGTGTAGGCTATATTTGGACCATAAGACGCAGGGACTTTTTCCCCCCACTTCTGGGGGGGAAAAAGTGCGTCTTATGGTCCGAAAAATACGGTAGGTCAAGATTTAATTCCACTTTCTTCACTTGGCAAGAATGAAGAATAAGAGATTGTCACCTGCCAAAAGTCAGTATGGAAGCTTTCCCCCACATTTGGGATCCGTGTTTAGACCCACCATCCCACATGAGCTCAAAGTAAAGGGGTGTCAGCAGGTTCTGTATCAGTCTCACCCTCACCGTTCTACGATTTCTGAGAATTAAAAAAGGTGGCTACAGAGAGATATATAGGTTGCGAGGTGTTACTGGAACCTTAATCTCAAGCCTTTATTTTTCCTTTTTCTTATTTCAGTTTTAATACCCATGCTCCAAAACAATAGAATTTTACCTTCCATTGTCCTTGACTTCAAGGAACTGTGACTGGAATCCGCATTTAGTCCTGTGTGCCTAAATATTTAGATGAGCAATTTGTGAGCTCTGAACAAAGGTCCACGTGTTGTGTGCATGCCTGTCTGTGCTTTAACACCCTGAAAGATAAATCCCAACCAAATAGCCAAAAATTCAACTTGTTTTACTGGTTACTTTTTTCCATTCACATTCTAATGGTGGTACATCATAGGTAACATAATGACTACTTGTAAGTTAATAACACAAATAAACTTGGAAGAGCATCCTCCAATGTTTCAGTGATATCAGAAATGAGTGCTATGATTGGGCCTCTGAACCCATAATCTAGAAACTAATTAGAATTGTTTTTGTGATATTGGGAATATCTCTAAGTATATTTGTTTCAAATATGTCATTTATTTGGCTAAATACTTAGTGTTTACAATAAAATTTTCATGTGTACACTCTCCCAGTGAGAAATGGTGAATCAGAGAGGACAAATAGCTAAGAAATTGCAAACCAGGATTCAAATGTATCTCCTAATGGCAATCGAGTACCTTGTCTACTAAGTGTTTTTGCTAGAAGTATTTGCTTTCTCTGTACATTTGCCTAAGTCGTTTCCTCTTTCTGGTATGCTCCACATCCTGCTGTCCTTCCCATTTCCACCAATCAGAATCCTTTGTGGAGGAGCCCAAAGGCCCTGCCTCTTCTCCCTCTCATCTGCATTGTGTCCATCCTTCCTGCGCGCCCAGGGCCACTCCTGCCATGGAGCCTCTTTCATCTGGTGGTGTGGTCATCTCTTTACTGCTCAGCGTCATGCTTTCTGAGAGCCATACGGAATCTTCTTCATCTGTGTATGCCTTGCAGTGTTTGGAGAATTGCAAATGTTAGAAGTTTATTTTAGAATGATTTCAATATTTTTTCCTTATAATTCTCAGATGATGTTCTGTTGCCTTTACAGTTCAAATTGGCCTTCACATTTCATCTTCAGGGCAACTCTTTGAAGTAGGTCATGTAATTATTTCTCACTTTACAGCTAAGGATATGAAGACACAGAAGGTTAAAGAACTTGCCCAGCCCAGCTAGTGTGACTCAGTGGTTGAGCGTCAACCTATGAACCAGGAGGTCATAGTTTAGTTCCTGGTCCCAGCACATTCCCCGAGTGAGGGTTTGATCCCTACTGGGGAGCATGCAGGAGGCAGCTGATCAATGATTCCCTCTCATCATTAATGTTTCCACCTCTCTCTCCCTCTCCCTTCCTCCTTGAAATCAATAAAATATTAAAAAACAAAAAACAAAAAAAACTTGTCCAAAACTACACAGTAATTGATATAGCCAGAGATTGAGCCTTGGCCTCTAAATCCTATGCTTTTCCTATTAAGCTGTACTGTTTTCCTCATTAAATAAAACTTAACAGATTGGTTGATAGGTGTATGTCTTGTTTCTCCAATTAAATCAGGAGATTCGTAGGGCATGAAATTAATCCCAAATTGAATGCATTTTTTTTTTCCTACTTGGCAAATGTGGCCTCTCACACACCTTCTTCTTTTGTGTGCCTCGCCTAAGGCCCTCAGTGCATTGCCAAGTGGGCGGCAGACACTGAAAACATATTTGTTCAAGAGGATCAAGAATTGTATATTTTAGAATTTCTCCACATCATCCAAGACTGTTCATAAGAGAAAGGAGGTAAAGCAGGAAAACCAGGAGACTGACGGGAGAAGGCACCAGGTGAAAACTGGGAACGGGCTTCATGGTCAGTGATGTGGAGAGGAGACCGGAGGAGAGGCTTCCATTCAGAAACTCTCCCTTATGTGTAAAGAAACCCGAGCCAAGTCTATGGCACATGCTTCTCACCATGGCGTTCATTTTCTTCAGGTCTGTCTTGCTCCCTTATTTTATTGGCCCAAAGCCCTTTTTAGGTTATGTTCAGGGTGATGATGAGTTGGTAGCCCCAGGTGACATGTTACTCAGGTATTTCCCTAGAGTGTGGTTGAAAGTAAAAATCTATTGAGAATTTCCTTTGTGGGAAAATTTACAAAGCCTGACTTTCTAAGATAGAGTTATGATCTGAATTTGGGGATCCTGGTGGTCTGAATAAAAATTCAAATTTTGAAAGTACAACTCTCATATAACCTTGCACAATGGATGAGTGAGAAAATTGGCTTGAAACAATTGAACCAGGTTCAGAGTGAGGCTTTTTTAAATGTATTTTTTCTCCACCAGTCAGATCATGTTTCCGTACCTATATCTCTTGATTTAAAATATTTTGAAGCCGAAGCCGGTTTGGCTCAGTGGTAGAGCGTCAGTCTGCAGACTGAAAGGTCCCAGGTTCGATTCCGGTCAAGGGCATGTACATTGGTTGTGGGCACATCCCTGATGGGGGGGGTGTGCAGGAGGCAGCTGGTCGATGTTTCTCTCTCATTGACGTTTCTGGCTCTCTATTTCCCTTCCTCTCTGTAAAAAAATCAATAAAAATATATTTTAAAAAATATTTTGAAAATGCTAACCACTGTAGTATTACATGCATGTACTTTCCATACACTTTTTTTTTTAATTGACTGATTGATTGATTTCAGAAAGAGAGAAAGGGAGAGGGAGAGAGAGAGAAACATTGATGTGGAAACATCTATCAGTTGCATCCCATACATGGCCCAATAAGGGATGGATCCTACATCCTGGGTATGTTCCTTGACCGGAAATAGAAACCTGAGACACTTAAGTGCATAGGACAATGCTCTGACCATCTGGGCCACTCCAGCTAGGACTATATTCATTCTTTATTCTTCCTGAGAACCTATTGGCTTATGAATCTAAATAAGTGAAACGTTCTGACCTATAAATGAAGTCATTTCCAAGGCTCCGTTTTATAGGTTGGATCTAAAAATTGGCTCCATTTTCCCGCCTTGCTGGGAAATGTCAGGTAAAGGGTCTCTTAGAACCAAGCGAGCTTGTGATCAGAGTGTGACCAAGATGTCCTCTGGTTCCCAGGAGATGTTTCAGCTGCAGACCTCTTTTAGACAGTAAGGGCAACCCTAAATACTCCTAACGTCTTAGTTCCCAACTGTGTACACACGCTTCTGTGCGTGTGTGTGTGTGTGCATGTGTGTGCATGTGTGTGTGTGTGTGGGGGGGGGGTTATGTTCAGGCAGATCCTCCAAATAACGAACACTGTTTCAGCAGCCCTCTCCCTTGTCCCTTCTCTGAATAACTCTGCCGTTCTCACACATAGAGTGGCTTCCTTCTCCTAACTCTGTCCCTGTGGCCTTAACAGTCCTATTTGCCACTCTAAAACTTAAGCTCACTTTTTCTGGAAAGTAAAGCCTAGACACTGTGTGTTTGCCAGGTTGACAGGAACCAACGCCACCAAGAGCGAGGTGTTCCCAGAGGCCAGGGAGAGGAGTAACCATCCCTTTTAATTTAAGGCTTGGCTTCTGCTTTTCCTCTGGCTCCTGCTTCTGTATTATCCTCTGCACTAGTTTGCTGGGGCTGCCCTAACAAAGTACCACAGACTGGGTGGCTTAAACAATAGATATTCATTTTCTAATGGTTATGGAGCCTGGAAGTCTGAGATCAAAGGGTGGGCAGGTTTGGTCTCCTCAGAGATCTCTCTCCTTGGGTTGCCCATGGCTGCCTGCTCTGTGTCCCCACTGCTTCCTCCCCTGTGGGTCTGCATCTCCCATGTCTCTTTCTCTTCTCAGAAGGACACCAGTCATATTGCCTCAGGGCCCTACTTTAATGGCTTCATTTTAACTTATCCCTTGTAAGATCTAATCTTCAAATGCAATTACATTCTGAAGTCCTGGGGACTGGGCGTTCAACATGGTGACCTGGTAAGGAAGGTCAGTCCTGGCTCCTTCTGGTCAGTCATAGATGTACTCTGCAAAAGTGGAGCCCATTCTACACATTCACACAGAACAGTGGTCGGCAAACTCGTTAGTCAACAGAGCCAAATATCAACAAAGATTGAAATTGCTTTTGAGAGCCGAAAACCAACTTCTGCGCATGGGCCACGAAGTTTCAATGCACTGTATGTGCGTGCCCGCATGTGGCATTTTGTGGAAGAGCCACAGTCAAGGGGCCAAAGTGCCGCATGTGGCTCGCAAGCCACAGTTTGCCGACCACTGACATAGAACACAGTAAGTCAGATCTCAGGCCCACCTTGCCATTCACGAACAGTTGGATGTGCATTATTGGGTATGCGAGGTCTGTTTCCCCAGCCATCAAATGGGAAAGCTGATCCTATTGCCTACTTCGGAAGGTTTTTGTGAGAATCGGATCAGAAGAGACATACATAAACTCAGTTTATGGCCTCGCCCAATAAGCATTAATGATAGTAAGATGAACGGAGGTGAATTATGACGCCCTCTGAGAAAAGGAGATGCTGATTATAATCAAATTGTTGACTTTAACTGATAACTTGAAAATTTTCACCTAAAATATAAACTTGCTACAAGTCTTCTAGAGTTTTCATTAAAACTTTTTTACTTTTTCTCCAAGTCAGAATTTGTTGGACTTTGGAGTTTGAGTGATAATCCAGTAGCATCATGAAACCACCCCTGCCAAATTTCCTATAGTACTAATTTCAAACATTTGTGTACGTGTTACTCATCTTTAGAAAATGTGCCCTGATGTGGGTTCAGCCACGATCATCCCAATAAGAGCAGCACAATCTACCACGTAATTCAGTGAGCTCCATCTAGTCAAGAGGTGAAATCCAGTCCAAAGATCCAGGGACGGTTTGCTTCTCTCAGATGAATCAGTGACTGGCAGTTACCGATCCCCCTACAAACGCCACCATTCATACATGGGCCCGGGCCAGCCCCTGCCGGCATAATTATCAGAGGGAGGAGGTGTGGGACGGGCCACGCACAGCTGATGGTTCTTCTCCCCACAGATGACAGCATACAGGTGGGCAGGGCAGCGGCGACACCTCCCCAGGGTGCCTTCAGTGCCAGGGATTTGCCAAGCCTCAGCTGTCAGAGGACAATAAATTCCCCTTCAAAATATAAAACATAAATCAGTGTTTCCAAACACCGAGAGGCAAGAAGAAACTAAATCCCCGTAATAATGAAAGGAATCCCATTAATTAAATCAGCAAGGTAGAGAGCTTCCCTCACAGCGCCGAGCCCCACCAAACAGTAGAATACCTTGGAGACCGAAGCTGAAACCCAAGCTTCTTCCAGGTTGCAAGCCAGCATCCTGAGGGAACATTAAGAAGAAGAAGAAAAAAAAATCCTTAAGCCCGGGACAAGTAAACACAACTTTTTTTTTTTTTTTTTTTTTGAGAAGTTGTACTTGGATTATGTGTATCTGGGAAGGGAAGTTGCAAAACAAATTGTAAACCAGGCTCGGCATATCTGTGCCAGACCTTATCAGATCTGCCACCAGTCAAGGGTAAGCTGAAGGCCAGGTCGCTGGGAACTAAGCTGTGAAGGCAAACACACAGGGCGCTCCAAGAGAGAGTCATTTCTCCCGATGATTTTTAAAATGAATTTTATCAGCCAGAGTCTGTTTCAACTTATTTTGCAACTCATTACAACAACGATTCTCTGTGTCCTGCAAGGCTACTGCTATAGATTTGTGGTTGCTTTTTTTAAATGCTTGGTTAATTGGCTGGTCTGCTAAGAAGGAGTCTGTTGCTGTGGTTGAGGAAAGCTGGAAAAAATAGAGGTTAAGGTTTCTTGTGAATCTGTCACATTGGGGAATTGAGGGCCGTGTTATATTACTGCCCTCAAGCCACGGATAGCAACTTGTGTTCCCCTCCACGGGGACCAAAGCCACACCTTCTCAGCCCAAGTCAGCTTTTGGTTTTACTCTCCAAACCAACTCACTTCCACCCATAATCTACTGACCTTTAAATCAGTTCTGGGAGCGCTTTTCCAGCGAACTGGAGTCCATGCACAGAATCGGAGATGTCCCTTCAGCCCTGGCCCGGAGGTGAAAAGACAGAAACCGCCCAACTGTCTGCTAGACCTTAACATGGAGCAGATCTTTCCCATAACGATTCATCACACCCTCGTCTTCGCCTCAGTGCGTTTGAAAAATATGTTATGCACGTCGCAGGACATCTTTGCAATGCATCCAAGTTCATTCAGATTTCTCTTTGCCAACAGCAAGGATGTGTTTTTAATCTCCTTACCACCACGGGCTTTCTCTGTGCTCCTTCGTCGAGTCTGTAACCACACAGGCACACACTTAGAAAGATGTGTTTTTTTTGTATTGAAGGCAGCAAGGGCTGCTGGGAGGCCAAGGAGCAGGGTGTGGTTTTGTACTGGGTCCACAATCCCTCAGTGCCCATCACAGCACCAAGCCCTTCTTTGATCTTGGAAGTGAGAGTGGCAGGAAGAGAGGGAGGAGCTAGCAAAACTAGGTCCATTCCTAACTCTAGATGGCAAAAATGAGCTTTCAGAATCAATAAGTGGTCACAATATGATACTTAGTTCGTTCGATTCCTGTATGTGGGGGAAGGAGAGGCATGAAGGGGGGTCTGTGTGTGTGTGTGTGTAAAACAAGACAATGGATCCCATCTCACTCCCAACTTCTTCCTTCTGATGACCCCACCTACAGCTTGGCCACAGTGGGTTATGGGTCATGGTCTGGTTTCCTTGCAACATGGGGTATTTTTCCCCTTCTGCCCTGTCACCATAGTACCTGTGTGCTTAGGGGAGACATCTCCTTAAGGGTTTGTGTGTTGTTTTCTTTAACCAACTGACAAGTCAAGAGCTGTCTCAAGTCACAAGGTACATTTATGAAAAACAAGTGTGTGTATGTGTGTGTAAATTCCATGTGTGTGCCTGCAGGCATACTGTAAGAGGCAGATTTTGAGGTGTCTATTATTCTTTTACTGGGTCTTTATAATCTTCCGCTGCAGGAATTTAAAGAAATAGTTGCTTGACATTTGTTATTTGGAAGTCGCTAATAGGTGATAGAAAAGCAGCGTTTCCCCGGCCTTGTTCAGCCGCAGATGGATGAGTGGCAGATAGGTGACATACTTAATGGGGAACAGCTCTTTTAGGAAAGTGAGTAGCTACTTCCTAAAGGCCGGAACCTGCACTTTTTCATGGAGAATCTAAAATGAAGTGTGGATTTCATGCAGGTCTAAATGTGTATCTGGTGTAAAGTTCATTTTAAACTTCCTAAAATAGAAGCTCCTCAACCACATCTGTGGATTGATGAACGTGGAACAACCCCCGAGCTGGCGCTGACAGCATCCGCCTGAGCGGGCCATCGAGCGAGGGGCCAGGGGCCCAGGAAGTCAGAGCTGGTGGCAGCAGCACACAGTTGACACAACAGATCCCAATGAGAAACATTAGAGGTAGTGGTATAACATTGCCTTTATGACATAATGTTGCCTTTTTGTTTTATTTTGTCTATCCCTACAGTGTAGCTACAAAGCACCGTTTCCCCTTTTGTATATAAGGTTGTAAGTGATTGAGCAGAGCCAGGTGTGGACAGTGGGAGCAAGTCCCTCCCCAGCCTGGGGGACAACTGGCCACATACGACCACTTCCTGCTTCCACTGACATTATTTTGACAGCTTAGCACCTTTTTTTTTTTTTTTAGGAGTAGGATTGGTGCGGGGTGTGGGTGGGGGCGGGGGGTGTCAAGTCATCTAGTTAGGATTTTTCAAAGGCCAACTTATAAAAGGAAAAAATAAAACTTTGCCTCCCTTTACACGTGTGGGCACGGCAGAGTAAAGCCAGGCAGGTATGGAGCTTGTTTGAACCCTCCCAAGGTGGCCCTGGCAAAGGCTCTGATGTCACCTGGTCGCGAGGCCTCGGACTTCTCCTGCTGCAGAGTCCGGCGGAAGCTCCATGGCCTGCCTCTCTCCCGGTGTTCAAACGGAGAGGGAAAGGTCCCCACGCCTTCTTGCTTCCTCCCTCTATTGTACGGTTTGCTTTGTTTGTTTGATTTTAAAACTGCCATTAGGTGGAAGTGTTGCGAGTATAAATAATTGAGAAGATCACTCTGTGGGGAGACCGCCCTCGCTGCCTTTGTGCACAGGCAGCTCATTACGGCTCGGAGCGGAGCATCCTGAGCGCAATTATGCAGCACCAGCGCGTCATGGGTATGAACCGAGGGGAGTGGATAGGAGACAGGGAAATAATTTTGTAACTTACTTAATTAGATTTATTTGGTTTCTCAAGTAGTTCCTCCGGCGTATCACTTAGCCGACCTCCCCCTGGCGGCCGGGGTCTTTGCGGGGCTGTGGCTGGGCATTGGGTTTGGGGCGTCCCTCCTCGATTCTGTGTGGACCCGAGACGTATTTCTTTCGGGGGTTTAATCTCCACCCCAGGAGAGGTGACCCGAAAAAAACAGAACCATGCTTTGGCCGTGAGGTCCTTGGCTCCCCTCGGGCTCCCGCGGCAAAGGGAACAAGAGGTTAAGAAGTGGGTCAGGCTCAGAGGAGGCCGTCCTGCTCGCTTCTGCTGCAACGGAAGGAAAAGCCCATAATGGCGCTCGCCTGGCTCTCACCCCCGTCATTTTAAGAATTGCTTTGCCAATCCTTCACAGCAAATAGTAATTGTGAGGGGGCCAACACAGAGCTGGGGGTGTTTGCACTCCGTGGTAATGATAGACTAGCTGTGCTCCCTGGAGTGAATAAGCCCAACAATTGAGTCATTTTTGCCTCCTGGAGTGAAGCACTGCTGCCGGCCTGAGTGAGCGTTCTGGAGAGCACGGGGCCCTGGCAGCCGCCCGCAGCCCCCGACAGACAGCGGCGCTCCGGGGGCAGGCAGGTGGGGGTTAACACAGTTACAAGTAAAAGCGCATTGTGCACTTGTACACACCGTCAGCAAGGAGGCAGATGGGGGAGGAGAGGAAGGAGCATTTGATGTGCATTGATGTACTTAGCAAGAGCGCTGCAGCTTGCGGGGCTGCCAGGCGCGTGCGTGGCCCCAGAAAGAAGACAAATGAGAGCTCGCTCGAGCTAGATAGAGAGATCGTCTATAGCTCTAGAGATTCTTCTCTTCTCGCTTTTTCCTCTCTCTCTCTCTCTCTCTCTCTCTTCTCTCTCTCTCTCTCTCTCTCTCTCTCTCCTCTCTCCTTCTACTCTTTTTTCTCTCTCTCTCTCTCCTCCTCTTCCTCCTTCTCCTCCTCCTCCTCCTCCTCCTCCTCCTCCTCCATACACATATGTCTAACACCTGTAATAGACATGGTTAACTTAGATGGCAACAGCCCAGACACAGTTCTGATTAATAAAAAATGCAGAAGATGTTACAAAAAATTATCTTATGGTTAAAGATGAATATTCAGTTTCTAAGCCACATTCTGAAGCAGAAACTTGAAGCATACATAGCAAATTACCCAATGGTAGTTTTTTAAAAAATAAAAATGTTTTGTTGAGTGGGAGAATATGAGAAAGTGAGAAAGAGGGAAGATTAGAGAAAACACCCCAGCCTAAAACCGTCCTCTAGTGACCAAATTGCCTTTGAGATAGACACGTTCGAGAGGACATTGAGCCAGCAAACATTTTTGGGGTCAAAGGTCTACGGAGTAGCCAGGTTTCAGGGTAATCGTGGGAGATGGCGTTATGAACAGGTGAGATATAAAACAAGAGCCCTAAAATGCTTCCCATATCTGAGTCTGAATTGGGCAGATTTGAAGGTAGAAATCCTATTTCAAGTTGATAAACGGCTTGAAAATACAGTTGGGGTTAAAACATTAGTGCTGCTTCATGTTTCAAATCCTTGGAACCCTAGTGCCCCCCAAAGTCTTAACAACTAGGGTTAGGAACTGACTTACCCCGTTTCTCCTTCCTCACGGTTCCTGACACAGGAGAGCCTGGTGAAGGCTGGGCATAACAGCAGCAAGACCAGCATCTCCGTGTGCCTCCTTCTCTGCGTGTTATTCCCCTCCATTTTTGACCTACTACCCCCGTGACAGCAGTGTCCCTCAGGGCACAATTTGAGAAAAACTTTCTTAGAAAGATATGAGAAAAGATATTTAAAGCAAGTTTTCCGTTCTCCTTTTCTGTCTGCATCTCACAAATTTTTCTCCTTTACTTCCTACTCACTATTTCTCTGTCCCAACACACACACACACACACACACACACACACATATACTTATAATGCTTCATTGTATTAATAAACTATATACTCAGTTCCCCTCACTCTCAGCTTGCTCCCACCTCTTTGGTCTCCTGGACTTACCATGCCCCAGTGTAGCTCAGCACCTGCTCCCAGCCTAGGAGAGTCTGATGCCCACTTCCTCCTAAGTCAAGTCCCTCTCTTCCTTCACCTGGCACCTAGGATTTGCCTGGTGTCTCTAATGCCCAGATGGACTCGGACCTTGAAACTTTGTTCTGTATCTGCAGTTGGGTCTAACTGCACACATAAACAGACCAGAGCCAGGAAGCCGGAGTTACAGTCCAGTGTGGCTCTGCCTGATTCTAGGGACAGTCATTTCGTCAGGGATTCAGCTATGCTGCTTGCAAAATAAGGAAAAGAAGATTCCTATGAGCTCTTCTGTTCTCAATCCCACGTTATTTCCAAGACAGGAAACCCTATTTTCATCCACTCACTCAGGTTTCTCTTCACCAGACATTTTGCTGAGGATGTGCTAGAAGCTGGACGCTATCTCAGTAACATAGAATGAAGATACGGTCCCTGCTCTCGAAGGCTCGCTGGTGGGAAGCTAGACAAATACTGGTGCATTGTGACCACCGTGTAGAGTGAACGCTGTGATGGGCGTGTTACCTTAGTGCTACTGACTGAGGACGTGCTTCTTCCTAGGATGCTGGGGCCAGGGAAGTTCTCTCCAAGAAGGGAAGGCGGATAAGAATTTGGAAGGGTGTGTTGACCAAGTGGCCATGGGAGAAAAGCCATCCCACACAGAAGGAATAGTGTGGTCCTAGTATGTTAGCATATTAACTATACTTATCAATCGCCTGTTTGTTTTTAAGTATTTTTATTGACTTCAGAGAGGAAGGGTGAGGGAGAGAGAGACAAAAACATCAATGATGAGAGAGAATCACTGATTGGCTGCCCCCTGCATGCCCCACACTGGGGATCGAGCTCTGAAAGCCAGGCATATGCTCCAGCCAGGGCTTGAATCGTGACCTTCCGATTCATAGGTCGACAGTCGACCACTGAGCCACACCGGCCAGGCACCTTTTGTTTATTTGAATAATACCTGTCTCCAAGGTAAGAATCTGAGCCAGTTTAACCAAGTTCTAACTTAAATTATTTGTTGGTAGATGATGATGTTACTTTATCTGTACTGTGAAAATGAAGATAATTTAAATATGCCATCATTTCTATTTCCAATGCTTAAGTTAAACCACTTAATTCTAATAGATATAAAATATGAATCTGCTCTAAAATTTTTTTTTTTCAAATTGCAGTACAGTGTGTTTGTTTCTTTGTCTGTTGGAGCTTTTAGCTTCATGTGGAATGTCAGAGTGGAAAGTTGATGTCTTTATTCCTCTGCAAGTTTGGGAGGGAAATGCACTAACTAACCCTCTGAAGCAGTTATGGCGTAACTGCTGGCTCACTAAGTCTCTTGTGATTTATAAAGATATATTTTATATATTTTATGATTACGAGATGATGCTAAAAATTTTGTAGGTAATAATACCGTCACATTGGAAAGATTGCATATACCATCTCTGGAGAAGGTACAGATGCTACGTGGCTGTCGAATCAAAGGAAGAGATGTTTCATTTGATATTAAGAGAAGGCAGTCAGGAAATTTTATTTGAAATTTGGTATTGGATGTCTGAACATCGTAAATGTGAGGACATTAAATCATATGTCCATGGATAGATTTTCTGTTTTGCTTCTTGACATAATGGGATATGTTATAATAATATTTCTAAAAAGATTTTTGTTAGATGAATTGCTCTTAGAACTATAGTTTATTTAAAATGACTTTAAACTTTTTAGATCTCTGTTTCTACCCCCACACCTCCCCTTGGCACCTATACTAGATGCCAATAGATACCGGTTAACTAACATTTGGTTTAAATAGAAAGACTATGATATAAATGCATGTGTATGATATTTTGTTTGTTGAATCTTCTTCTTAATATTACTTGACTTCCTGTGTTTTAATCTCATTTTTGGGTTGAAGCCACTCTATCGTTTAACACCTAGGAAATTTCTCACGTATGGCTCCCTTTAAAAGTGCTAAAATCTCAGCCTCCCCAGCGAACAAAAGACCAGGCTGCACTTTAGAGAGAGCCGTGGTATGGAGAGAGGGTCCTGAGAAGGTTTCCACCATCTGCATGTGTCTTCTGCCACGTCCTTTCTTTTAAGCCAGCAGGAGGATGGGAAGAGGGATCAGAGCAGCAGGCAAAAACCCTGCGTCCTGCCTCGCTGGGCTCCTGAGCTACCCCTGCTGCTTGAGAAAAAGGAGCCCCACAGACAAATGAAAGGGCCTCTGGCCATTCGCATGCAAACCCCTTCCTGCCAGACACCTCCTGGCCTCAGATGGCTGGCCTTGGGGAGGTTGGGCCTGAGTTGAAGAATAGAGACTTGAGGACCATTTGTTTCCACACCATTTTGGGGCAAGTGCCATATTTTTCACCTTAAAAGCCCATTTAAAAAGAAAAATATGTTTTGAAAGGAGGACACAATTTGGAAGCCATCACACTTAATGGAGTCCCTTTAAAATGGAATAGTCAGTCCTATCAGTCCTCTTCTAAATTAGTTGTCACTACCTAGAGAAAAACCCACTCTGGATTGCGTGATGTTGCTTAATACATGCCATCTCCGGTATATATTTTCCTATACCCAGTTTTTGAAACTAGGGAATACATGTCATTGTTAAGTATGGAGGGGAACCCAATGTTTAGTGTGGCCATTTCCAGAATAATAGGTATGCTATCATCAGCCTCTACATCCAGTCACACATATTATATCAGAAGTAAAAGAGAAAGCCAGCTGGAGCAGATAGCAATAAGGCCACGAGCACAGAGACTTGCACTGAGAATTGACATGGCCGGCCCTTGGCGGATGGAGGTCTCTGTAAAAGCCGGGAGCTGTCTGAAAAGGAATTCATTGTTTTTGGAAGTAGCCAAGCAGTTGATTGTAATTGTTGCCACAGCTCTGGAATAGTCATCTAGTTTTGGAGTTTTGATGAGATGAGAGGGTTCTGCAGTTAAAGTCACTTCTTTCTAACCTTTCACTCTTCTCTGGTGCTGACTCTTGAGTGGCCGGTGCAGCTTCTCAGCCTGGAAGTCCCGCTGTCAATGCAAAGGAAATACTTGGAAAGCTCTTTCCCTCTCTTAAACACAACGAATAGAAATTCCTCATCAGTGTCAGTTTCCATCCTCTGTGTACAGAAACACACCGCGCATAGGTGCTCAGGTGTATCCTCAGTTGGATGTTTTACATTAGTGTTTCTTCTTTGTGGTCTAAGCACAATTCATCAGCCATTCTCCAGGCCCAATGCCCCACCTTTTCATTTCTGCCACCTTCAGGAGGGCTCATTTCCTTTCCCTCCTCTGCTTGGATTAGGTAAGAGCCTTCTACCTTCTCATCAGTTCATCCTAGAGGTGGCCCCTGGAATAGACCTTCCTCACCACCATGTTCTTTTTTTTTTTTTTTTTTTTTAATAAAATATATTTTATTGATTTTGTACAGAGAGGAAAGAAGAGAGATGGAGAGCTAGAAACATCGATGAGAGAGAGTCATCGACCAGCTGCCTCCTGCACACCCCCCACCGGGGATATGCCCGCAACCAAGGTACATGCCCTTTACCGGAATCGAACCCGGGTCCCTTCAGTCCCCAAGCCGACGCTCTATCCATTGAGCCAAATCAGTTTCGGCTCACTACCATGTTCTATTGTATCATTCAGGAACCTTAAGGAGCCTGCATCAGAGTATTATATACTTGGAAGTTGCTGAGAGAGTAGATCTTAAATGTTTTCATCACAAGGAAGAACTGTAACTGCATGACATGATAGAGGTTTTAGCTAATGCGACAGTAGCAATCATTTTGCAAAATAAGTATCAAATGAACATGTTGAATACTTTAAACTTCCAAAGCATTAAATATCAGGTATATCTCCATACAGCTGGGGGATGAGGGGGAGCACCTCCCCCAGCTTGTCTATTCACCATAGCCATGTTTTCCAGACCCACACCAGAAGCCAGTCTAAACTCGGCCTCTTCCCCCTCCCTCGTGAAAATGGGCCCTGGCATCTTCACATGTGCCATTCCCTTACGTGCATCCGTCCATCCTTTCCGGTAACCTGTGCTCTTTCAATTTGGTTCCGGTTCCTCCAAGAATTGGTGATTAGCTTCCATCTGACTTCTTGCATTGACCCGAGCACACTTATTTACTGAGTGTGGACTCTGTTGTTTTATAATTATTATGTATTCTCCAATTGGATTTTTAATTTGTGTCAGTGGGTGTAAGAGTGAAAATCTGTAAAAGCATGGACTGCCTTTGCAAAATTTTAATATATGTGTACTTTAATATATGTATATATATGAGTCATATAATTATATATTTATGTATTATATATAATTTCTTACTATGTCTTTTGTTATCAAATTTTTGTTGTTAAATTTATCTTAAAATAAGCCTTCCATACCCACTGCTTCTCTACACTTTTCTTTCTCTGCCTACTGCTCATTCTGTCCCCTCCGGAGCCGAGTCTCTCACTGGGCTATGCACCCCCTTTCCCCCAAGAAAGCATCTGCTAGTACAATTCTCTGAATAAGGAGGAGGTGGGTGCTTACTAATTCCTGACTGACTAAAGGGGGACATAAGCTAAAGCAAGAAGTAAGGCTGAGAACAACCTCTGTTCCCCTGGGAAAGTGTGGAAGGGAAGAAGGGAACAAACGCTAGAACATGGTCTGATGGAGTGGAAGCAAGGATTTTTAGCAACGCTTCTTTTCTCTCTTGCATTCAGCATTCCCTCCACCCATAAAATTCCTGTCTGACCTATGTGGTAATATGTCTGAAAATCCTAGAGTTGATAAATTTTTTTTACTCTTCCTCTCAATCACTGCACAGAAAACTTAGCCAGGGGTTAATCTCTGGCAAAGTTGATCATCTGGTGTGTGTACGTGCATGTACATGGGTGTGTGTATAAGCACATGTGTATATATGTGTGTTTGTGTGTGCACACATGCATGCATATATGTGTATACATATGGCTGACGACTTCTCACAGTTTATCTTAAGGCCACATTGTTTCATGCTCCACTTGGCTGACAGGGCATCTCTGTCCTGACAGATTTATTCATTGAGAACAGGATCATGTGGTTGAAATCATTTCAATTCTTAACAAGACAGTGCATATGGCTTACTTAGATTTTGTTGTTGGTTTCCCCCCCCCCCCCTCTTATATATTGCTCAGGGAAGCTGATGTCAGTATAAATCGGTGGTAATGAAATCAACATTATGGCATCTTTGATATTGCATTTGCTAAAGCCTTTCTGGCTGTTTAATTCAGCACTTACTGATTGATATTATAGACAGTGGATAAACATTTTTGATGGATCTGTTTGCTCACAGATGAAAAGAATCTAATCCTTTTTTCTCTTTGATTTAAAGAGTGGGATGCCTCTGGAGAGGAAACGGTTCAAATGTGGTCACCATAGGTTGGTGGCATTAAAAATAGAAACTCACTTAGGGTAAAATTTGCTGTCAAGAGAAACGGAGCCTTCTTTCTGAACCCAGGAACGTGTGGTTCATGCGAGCCTGCTTGGAGATGGTTGCTACAATAAGGCTCCTTTCATACAGGTGTGTTTATGCCCCAGGCTTGCTGGCCACAGTCCATTCCATTTACAGAAGCTGAATTAAACAATAACTACCGCATTGCAAAAAATGGTTTGTGAGGGGGGAGCAGGTTGGGGAGGGGGGAAAGGTGAGTGTCAAAGGAGATGCCTGAGAGCTTTGTTAGGGCCAAGAAAAACCCTGTTGCAGTTGTCAGAGCTTGTTGATGTTGCTGGGAACGGCACTTTTTTTCTCTCTCCTGGATTTTGTGGTTCTGCCTTAGGAAAGAAAGTAAAATAGAACGGAAGAACAAAGTCCTACTCTATAAATCAGCAGCTGCTCCTCGCCAGATCAAAGGAGTGACATTTTTGCTCCTGGACTACTTGTCCACTTGAGGGCTTGACAGGCAGCTAACAGCTGGCCCGCTCGACTGTATGGGAGAATCAGCCTACATCTTCTTCCGAGCAGATGACAAGCTAATCAGAGAGAGATCCATAGCACAGGGCATGTGAGTGCACCTTGATCTCCTCAAACATGTCTAATACACCATCGCTAAACAGCTTGGTGCGTTTTTTGGCAAGTTAATGCTGAGGTGGTTTCCACTGAGAAGTAGGATAGAAAATTAATACTTCAATCAAAGGTGATTATCAGAGCTAAAAAGATACTAGATTTGTCAGGATCTTCTCCTCTTAGCTCGAATTAATAGATGGCTAAGAACATAATGGGAACTGGCTAAAATGTACTTCACTGATGATAGGTGACTGGCTGATTTTTCAAAGCCTGTTCAGGTGAATGAGCAGGCCGTGTGTGTTGATAATTTCAAAAACGATTACTCCTGCTTTTTTTTTAGGCTGAGAGAGTTGAATAAAGTTGTAGCTGCACCTTCCATGTCCGCAAAGAGTTGTTTTTCAGAAGCACTCTAAGGCGTGTAGGTATAAAGATCTGGAATTTTAATGTCAGGAGTAAAACTTTCAAAGTAATTCATTTTGGAGTTGATTTCCATCTGCAATAAATCATGTGCAGGATGAGGTAATATACTACAGCTTATGTCTATTGACTTAGTATTTTATCCTTAAGAGGATAGATCCTAGATATGAATACCTAAGGAAGTTTGTGTGTTTCCTCCTCCCCTACTTTCAAGTAGCTTTGAAAGATTACTTTTATAGCGCATGATAGATAGCCACATGTGAGTAATCTGATGGCAATTCTGTAAGGGGAGCGGTGCTTCACCATCACAGCCCGCTGGGACGTTGTGTTACGTGTCACCAGGTGTGATCATACTCAGAGAAGCGTGGGTTTTGCTGCTCAGTATTGTAAAGGAAATCAAAGGTAGTTTTCTGTCTTAGAGGAAATTTCCCCAAAGCCCTTATTAAAAAGCCCACTATTGGCCCTATAAACCTTACTCATATAAGATGCCAGATTCGCCAGGTCACCTTTAAAGTGTTTTAAATTATAAAAAACAATCATACTTATTATTAAAACCCAAACAGCACAAATTGCATAAAATAAAAGGGAAATGCTACCATCTTCCTCCTATCCATCCCTGAGAGATGACAATTTTTAGAAAAACATGTTATTGGCCCAACTTTTCCTTAGGAGGTACAGATGGGACGAAATGAGTTAAATGATTACAAATTGTTTGTCGCCCAAGGCAAGTGATTAAAAGACCATTTAGATCCAAGATAACCAAAGAGAATAACTGAGAATAGCTGAGGTTCATGGGCAAAACTTGATCTTTGCAACTTTCTATTCCTTGGCAGAGTACTAGATCCTCTGTCTTGTATGTGATCTAGAGCAGGACCTTCAAACAGAAATGTGCACAGGTCACTCGGGGTTTTTTAAATGGGATTCAGATTCAGCAGCGCCAGGGTAGGGACTACAGTATGTCTGCAGTTCTAACAAGATCAGGGTGAGGTTGGCGTGGCTGGTCCATGGGATCCAGAGAACCATTAAGAGACTGTGTGAATCCAGCAGCAAGCTATACTACCTAGCCCCTTAGCAGATGCCAGCTCCAGTGCCTGACATCACCCCACTGTGGCATTATACATTCAGAATGGCTGGAATCTCTGGAAAGACCCTGCCAGGTGGACACATGCTACCTGTTGGGGTACAACACATTATCACCCTTTTATCAACTCAGTTATTAAACCAACCACCTAGTTTTTTTTTATTAAAGACTGTGAGATACACACACACACACACACACACACACACACACACACACTAGAGGCCCATTGCATGAAAATTAGTGCACTCATGTGTGGGACAGTGTCCCTCAGTCCAGCCTGTGCCCTCCTGCAGTCCGGGAGCCTGTGGGGGACTTCTGACTGTCAGCTTAGCTGAGTTTGGCTTCCCTCTGTGGGAGGCCACGGTGGGCTGATTGGTGGATGGTGTCAGGCAGAGAGCAGCTGACCCCACCCTGCAATCGCCTCCACTGCCACCAATTGCTGCACTCCCCCTCCCAGATCGCCATCCCCTCCCACTGCCTGCTGGCATGTGCCTTGGCTGGCCTGGTGCCTCCCACTTTCTGGCCCTTCCCACCTCACCCCCACCCCTGTCATTCTGCTGTTCGGTTGATTTGCATATTAGGCTTTTATTATTAATATATAGGACATTTTTACTTCAGAGAGAGAGGAAGGGAGAGAAAGAGAAATACTGTAGTGAGAGAGAAACATTAATTGCCTCCAGTATAGCCTGGGATAGAACTTGCAACCTGGGCAGATGCTGTAACCGGGAATCAAACCAACTATAATACCTTCAGGTCACCTAGTCTTAATTATTACCTATAAGAGAACAGAGCTCTTTAGGAGGGGATATGGGCTGAGTGCATTTTTGAGTATAAAGCTAACATTCAACGAGCTCTTTCTATGTGCCAGGCACTGTGCCAACGATTTTACCTATGACACTTCGTTTAATCCTCAGAACAATCTGGGCCCAGCTATTGCCCCAGTTTATAGATGGAAAACAAACCAAAGGCTTTGAAGGTTAAGTAGACTTGCCCACGATCAGACAGACAGAGAAGGGCAGAGAATATGCGTCCATGCTCTTTATCTTTGGAGAAGTCTGGAACATGAAATAGTAACTGAGAAGGGTTTACTTAGATTGGGGTAAAGAACCTAGGTGAGCCAGTGTAACTTCAGGGAAATATTAGATACGAGAAAGAATTTTGAAAGAACACGTTAGAAAGTCACTAAAGATAACCAGCACCTGCTTGATCATTTTGCCCAGAGCCTTTTATGTCAACATGGACACTCAGTACTCAAGGAATATTCATAAAGCTACAAAAGGTTTGTGATTCCACATTAAAATCATGTTTTCATACTGTAAATGTATGAGTATTAGTTCACATGTCTTTCCAGTTGTGGACAAATCTGGTATCTATCAAGTTATAAATTAAGCTGTAGCTCATGGAAATTAGTTATGAACCATGAATATGTCCCTAAGTAGCCCATGAATTTCATTTACCTTACTGTGCTCACTGTTGTCTGCGAGAAAATACCTACTGTCTGGCTACCAGTGAAAAATTTATGTTTGCAACAAGACACGATCATTTGTGTGCCCGAGTACATGGTCAAAGGTAAACCTGCTTAATACATTGATTTAATCATTTTAATGTATCTTTCTGAGAAAACCCCATACTTTAACAAAAAATAATTATTATGGAAAGTATTACAGATGTCCCCTTCTTTTCCCCTTTGACCCCTTCTAGCTCCCGCCCCAGGCCTTCACCACACTATTGTCAGTGTCTGTGGGTCATGCATATATGAATACAAGTTCTTTGGTTGATCTCTTCCCACCCACCCACCGCTGCCTTCCCCACCCTTGACCATAACACAGCACAGAAAAAGATTAGCTGGGGTATTTTTTGTTTTTGTTTTTTTCAAAGTAAGAAAAGAAAGAGAGGAAAAAAAAAAGAAAAAAAAAGGAAAGAAATTTGATAACTGGCTTGGTTGAGGCTTCATTGATTCAGCACAAAGGAGTAGCAAATTCTGTGAATAAGCACCTTCCCTGAGGAGCCCTGTGGCTGGGGAAAGTGGGGAAGTAGAGATTTTCCACTTTTTAGCAGGTCTCCAGTCCCACGCTGCCTACAACACCTCCTCCAAGCTGATCTGATCCCTCTTCGGCAAGCCAGCCCCCTTCCTAGACCAGACCAGTCCCCGCAAAAGCTTCAGTTCCAGGAGGCTCGCTTCCTCCTCGGTGTTCAGGGCTGGCTGATTTCCAGGTGACTCCATGGAGGCCTCACTTTCTAACAGGAATGCTGCCTAAAGGAGTTGGTTACCAGGTGTGGCATGAAGTTAGTGAACCAGAAAAAAGGGATTTATCAACCATTTAAAAAGAAGGGAGGAAAAAGAAAAAGAGCAAGAAAAGAAATCAGCCAACAATCAGGAATGACACCTAAGCCTACTTCTATCAATCTGAAACAGGCTTTGGAGTGAAACGATTTTAAAAGAAAAATCAAGATGGTGAGATTTCAGTTGCAGAAGAGTATGCAAAGCTGAAAAGTTTGGCTTGGGGGATGGAGGGCAGTTGTGAGGTGAGGATAGAAGGAGGTCTCTAGGAGATATCTCTCCAGCAAGACAACAAGATGAGATTTTTAACAATATTTTTCTATCTTGGATTTATCCTTTAAAAAAAATATATTCTTTTTTCATCTCTCCAAGTTGACTCACAAAGGCCCTGTGATTCTTGGAAAGTCATTGAATGTATTTCTATAGTTACGTTATTTTTAGCCTAACAATCTTAGTGTATTCTTTTTAAGGGACCCACAGACTATGGCATTTTCTATTTTAGTAGAACTTAGAAAGTCAATGGTATCAGTAGGTACTCTCAGAGCCTTTGTGTGAGCCTGGATACGAACTTCGTGTTCAATACAAATTAATGGACTAGTGCACTTTAGGGTACTCATTCCCTAAGGAGCCTCTAATGGAATTATCTCTCGCCCTTAAAAAAAGTCACAATGTGGCTAATGAAATTTTTTTCTAAGTGAAATCTGGATAAGGCACTAGACTTACTAGCACATTTTATTTATGGCATTTATCATATTCGGCACGTTTTGCACACAAGTTGCACAAACCTCAGCATGTTTTTAAGCGCTATTTAATATCTAAGAAGACTTTGTAATTTTGGGTAAAATTGTTTGTACCAATAGAGGAGTATATTATATGTCCTCAACTTCAAAATCATTCTGGGATGACATTATGACTTAGAATTTTTTATTTTTTATTTTTTTTATATCAGATACAGATGAAAAACCTAACACTCTTTGGATTGGAAATAACTTTGGGGGTTTTCATTAAAGTTGGGTGCAGCTTGCTGCATGTTGGTTAGTTGGATGTCTTCAGCAATTTTTCAAATGTTTTGGGTTTGGCAAAGTCCAAAATGTTTTTGCCAAGACCCTCTTTTCCCCTTATTTTTTAAACCCGTGTGAAATTCTAGGATAACTTAATCCATATGTGTCTGATTCATTTACACTTAACTCATCAAAATGTTATTTTGTAAGACCCATTTAATATTCAAGAAACCTTTTGAGCCTTTTTAAGACATCTTGTCTTCTGTCTTTGAACCACTGAGTTGTACTTTTCCATATGAATGGAGCTTGGACCTTGAAAGATTGAAGATCAGTTGATTTTCACCTTAGGCTTTTTAAAATCTGAGTATATTCAAAAGTTGATATATTCTGCTTACTGCTTGAGCGCTAAATACATTCGTTTTAAAATAAAGATCAGAAGACTTGGGGGAAAAAATGCAGGTCCTATAATTTTGGGGAAGACTACATTTAGGAATTTCACCACAGTGATATTAGAGAAAAAAATTACTCCTAATTTGTTTTTAATCTATAATGAAATTGTTCCATTTTGTATGTGCAACAGTGTGTTTTTTAAGAGTGGCCTAGGGATCATTAGTAAAGTGGGGTAATTTTATTTCTTACTGTTCAAATGCTCATACGGACAACTCATTAATTAATTTTAATAATAACATCTATGACGTTTATAAGACATCCCAAGATCAGGGGAGTTGACAATTGGCAGGAGTTGTACACTAAGAGATTTCTGAAAAATTGGGGCCCATATGTTTTTAAAATTCTGTGTGATTTAAAAGAATGTGGTAGAGTTATGAATCTGGCAAGATGCAGCACGATGGATTAAAAACATTGTTTGAAAGAACAAAAATTCAGAGAGGCCAAATGGAGCCCAAGTGAAAAAAGCAAAAGTCCCTACGACCCTTTGTAAAAGGATCTGGTGAAAACCTTCAGAGGCTTCTCCGCGTATTTGTGGAGCAGAGCCGGACAAAGAAAGGCCATCGCCATAACTGCTAGTGAGCATCGGCCCACACCATGGTAACTAGTTGAAAATGGAATACTGGAGTGGCATTTCCAAGTTCAGCGCTTCTATAAAGACCTGCTAGCACACAGAATGCTGCTTTAATGTTTTGCATTGTTGTGTGTCCCCCATGGAACAAGCTTTTGAGAGGACCCCGTTTTTACTAATGTAAACATTCTGACGAGTATCCAAAGAAATGACCTTTGCGTGAACCTCTAACCTTCCCTGTAATTATTTGTTTGAAGACAGTGTGGAGTTCTCCCGCTGAGAACTAAGAACCATGATGCCTTGCAGCTCTGTGAGTAAGGGAGTGTTTGGGGGAACTGGAGAGAAAGACATAAATAAGGGAACAACCTCCAGATGTAAATAATAAAAGAGCAAAAGGGTGAAATTAAAAAGGGAAAAAATAGCAATTCGTTTTACCTAAAGAGTTGGCCTATAGAAAAAAAACAAAACCAGGATTAGTAGCCCATAAAACGAGGTGAAACCCCTGCCATGTGTGTCCTCCATTAGGAACTTCAAGGAGGAGAGAAAAGGTTTGCCCCTCTCCCCGAGCACCTCGCCGGGCCCTACCCTGAGCTGATAAAAACAGCTCCTGGGGGCGGACCTCCTTGGTCCCAGTAAAAACAGTGAGGAAAGAGTGGATAATGAAGTTCCTTTTCTGATTGGAGGGATCCTTCTGGAAGGCTCTGTGATCTGGCTGAGCAACATGTCTGGTGCCAGGTGGGAAGAAACAACGCAGTTAGGAACTTTCCTTTTGTTTTCACCCCTCCTAGCCTGTCACTTTCTGCCCCAAACCTGCAGGGGTGTCACATTTTTGACAACTGAGCTCCATATTCTAACTAATAAAGAAGTTCATTGTTTTGCAAACAAACACCGTATGCAAAAGACTCCTTTGGTTTCCTTGCAGCTATTCTTCTCGGGCCTAATTGTGTTCCCTCCGGAGTGCTCAGGGGAGGCCAGAGAGTGAGGGCCTTAGGAAGGGACTTCATCTCCGCAGGAGCCAAACGCAAAGCTGCCAGCACGCACTAGGCTCTTTTTTTTTTTTTTTGGCTAATTTCAAAGAACGAGTTTGCAGTTCCTGCCTGTGGCCCCATGCAGACCCATTCATCATTAAATCCCCGTGCACTTAAGATTTGACACTGGGAATATTAGGAGATGTTATAAATGAGTGTCTTTTAAAGGGACATCCTCTCCTCCCTTCAAGCACCCCCAAAAGGCACAGCCGATGCATCCCGCGCTGGGGATGTGCTCAGCTGTGCGGGGAATGCTCATCATGAAATGCACAGGGACAAGGGTAACTCGCAAATGGTGGGAAATGGTTTTGTTTTTATTAAATTTGGAGAAATAAAGGAGATTTCTTATCATCTTACTCTCTTTGTACATGAATATTTGATGGGCATTATTAAACATTAAAGTAACATGAAGTAGGCACTTATTTTTGGATTTCCAACCAAATTAGATCCAGGCTTCTAGACGAAATAACTGCTCCTCCACATTCCTGCGATTCAGCCACCACCTGATTTGAAAACGTTTCTCGGGCTCTAATATCAACCATGTGTACCTGAGGCTCTGCCTTTCTAGCGGGTTGAAAGGTGGCTGGGTTTATGGTTGGCAGTTACCTTATCCCTGCCCTGGGTGTCCCCGCTTAGGCTGGAGAGGCCGCCCCCAGCTGGCACTGACCTCTAAATGACCCCCAACTTTACAGGCTCAAACTGCAGGAGTTGCCGAAGAGCAGAAGTCTTTCTGGCCAGCACTTATTACTGCTGTGTTGGTGATAAAACTTCAGACAGCCTAATTGATGGCTTTGCTGACCTAACAATACCTTGTGAAAGCAGAGTGCCAGAGCCTGGTCTCCATTTATGACCAGCTGCGAGGGGGAAGCTGGGTCTCCCGCGCTGGGGACTGACTGCAGGGGAAGGGGGAAATCTCCCAGCCTGCGGACTTTAACCAGATACCGACCTGTTCCAGAAGCAGAAGCACACATTGCAAAGGAAGAGAAGCTTTCTCGAGGAATACGCGTTTCCCTGCCCGTGCCATTTTAGCCAACCAGCCTGCAGTTGGTTGAAAGAGGGCCACGGGGGAGATGGGCCAGTCCACTGCTTTTGAACGGGGAAAGAGAAAATTGCCTTTGAATGCAAAGGGTCACTGTCAGGAGATGTCCGGCTGGATCACATCCCCCGCAGTGTTGGCGCAGGGGTGATCACGGGGCTCAGACATTGCATCTGATGGCCGGTCTCTCTGTTTTGTTTCAGGTTTATCAACGCCAGGAGAAGAATAGTACAGCCAATGATTGACCAGTCAAATCGAGCAGGCAAGTTCCAGCTAGTATCTGTGTCCACATCCCACAGGCCCAAACCCTCACCAACTTAGATGTCAGGAGTTTCATCACCTGGTAAATAAGTGCTTCCATCAGGCATTCTGGGAGAGTTTTTTCTTTTTTCTTTTTTACTGTCCCCAGAATTCCATTCTAGGAAGCAACTTCACTAATTGGCGCTAATTGGAGATTTCCCACCCTGACTCTACTGAAACTGCTTTTTATTTTCCTCCTGAATTGGTAATTGGGCACAAGCATTAATGCCACAAGCAGTTTGTTTGACTGTGAGCTCTGAATGACTCATTGCTTGTCTGCATCCAATCATTAGCACACTCTCATTTTCTTGTTACCCACAATCCCTTGGTGTACATGTTGCTTTCACTCCTGGAGCATCCCCTGTTGAACGCATTGTATCCATTCACTGGCTTTGACTATTCATAATACCCTATCAAAGCCCAAAGTCTGCGTTGCCAGCATTATGTTTTTATTAAAAGATTATTACCTTTCTTTAAAATGCTTCACATCCATGCCACTGAAGTACGTGTGAGTTTTTCTCACAGCATCTCTCAGATTCTCTGAAGCAATCGTTGTAAGGTACTGGCAGAGCCATACCTGTGAACTCCTGGGCGTTTGAAATAGTTTACTGAGTTGTGGAGCCCTGGAAGGCGGTCTGTAGGGAAAAACGATTTCCATGTGGTGATGACTGCTGTCACTAACAGGGGTGTCAGACTTGACGGAGATTTAAACTGTGGCCTTGGTTTAAAGAATTTAAGACAATTTATTTCCTTTGGCACCATTTCCCCAGTAACACCTCAATCCTTCCACCAGTGGAGGCCAGGGGCCTGTTGGAGAAGAATAAAAAATAATTGAAATATTACATTTACCATGTTTACATTTTCTAAGTATGGGTTAAAAAAAAAAAAAGAAAGAAAGAAAAAGAAATGTTCAATGCAGTCGGTTTGACCTTGTAAAATTGTGCTTGAATTTCAAATGTTTGTGGGTGATGTGAAAATTTTTTTACAGCCACCAGAGGTGGCAGAATCACAAAATCTCACTAAGTAGCATGTTGACATATTTATATATTGGACACCCTAGCCGTCTCTATCCTACTTCCCCTCACTGAGAGATAAACGAAGAGGAGGACCCACCTGTTAAACTGGCAGGCGAAGTCTTTCCTCCAGAAGGATGGCTAAAAGCTACTCACTCGCCTTAGCTCAGTCCCAGAAATGCTCCTGTAGGTCACGCCCCCTTGTTAGAGCGCGCACCACCTTGTTGCTGTGACGTTTCAGGGAACAATTGCTGATTGTGTGGTATATCTTTTCTTCTTTCTCCTCTGTGTCCTCGAATGACCACAATCAGGTTTTCTTCTTGATCCTTCAGTGAGCCAAGGAGCAGCATATAGCCCAGAAGGCCAGCCCATGGGGAGCTTTGTGCTGGATGGTCAGCAACACATGGGAATCCGGCCCGCAGGTAGGTCCGGGGTCCCGCCACTGGGCTTCCCTGGGGAGGGGTGCCACCTCCACCAGCCTCTCCATCCACTCTCCCACTCTCGTGGTGGGTTTGACGTTTGCCTGCTGCCTGCTCTGCCTGCTTTCTTTATCTTGGGTGGGGGGAAAAATCCTCTTTTTTAAAGTAAAGAGTGTACCATAGTATCATTTACTTTGCCCCTCCTACACATCCTTTTTCTTTTTCTTTTCCTTTTTTTTTTTAAACCAAGGAAATAAGTGAGAAGGAATCTAAGTTTCCTCCTAGTTTTTCGCCATCAATTATTGCTGATTGTCAGGCCTCTTCTCGGATTTTATCTCCTTTCTAGGACCTATGAGTGGAATGGGCATGAATATGGGCATGGATGGGCAATGGCACTACATGTAACCTTCACCATGTAAAGCAATCGCAAAGCCAGGGGGAAGTAAGTACAGTCGGGTGCGACCTGTCTTCACTATTCACTGCAGGGACCTCATCTTATTTTTTTATGATTTGCCCCCGTTTTATTTTTCCTTGCCCATAACTGCATGCCTTTCCAAACTAAGGACCTGTTTTTAAATATATGTCACCGTCTGTGAAGGCGCAGATGACACCGCTACGCACTTTTGAAAAGGCCAACTGACAAGCCCTTGTGTGCCTTAAGCAGGGGGACCGCCTCTTAGCCTATTTACAGAGGCCCCTGCGTGCACAAACACAGACGTCAGGCAGATATTGCACATTTAAGAATAAAAATAACATCTGGGGGGCACCAGTTGACTGAGAGAAATTAAGCAGGCTTCAATGAAGCGATAAAAAAAAAAAAAAAGGAAAAGTAGAACTGTCCTTTGAGTGACATAAATCTGTCAGGATACGATTGATGCCCAAATTATCTTATATGCAAAGATGAAATGCTGCAGTTCATTATGCCTAGTCCAGATATATGACAGCGGTGACACCATTGATTCTTCACCAGGGAGTCGGTGTGTTTTGATTATTTTTTACATGTGCCTACTGACTTTCGACATGAGACAGGAAGACAGGAAAGTCAGTCAATAAATTTAAAGGGAAAGACATTTAGGAGCAACTGAATATGAAGGAATGGATTTTTCACTGAGGCTGAATGGCTGCAGTTGGATTAAGAAACCCATTAGACTTTAAAGCTTCAAGTGTTTTTGACATCTGAAAAAAAACCCGAGTCTGCCAACGAGATAGATCCTTTGCTGAAGACACCAGAGCATAAAAAAACTCATAAAACACCGAAACTTCCTTGTTTAATGAGGCTGAATATAACACCACGCACCTTGATTAAATCATTCTCTATATGTAAATAGAGGCCAGCGTTTCATATGAGATCTCAGGGGGTCAGCATGGCGCGCCATTGATGACGCCAATTTCCTTCCTTTCTTCCTTTACTAATGCAGTCAAAAATGTAGAAAGCAATGTTCCCTAAAACAGCTATAGAGAAAACATTTGCTCAGCTTGGATAATTCTTAATATAGGCCATATAACTTCTAGCCTATTTAATTACATAACATATTTTATGCTTCATGACCAATTACATTAATAGCTTAATACAGAAGAATATTATCCTCTCTTGATTTGATTATGCAGCCACACAATATGGTATATTTGGTACTTAATTATCATCATCCATTGAGCAGGCTGCTGTGGTAGAATAAACAGAGAGCTGGGACTATGCAGACTGCGTTATTGTCTTTAGATGGTTTTGCCACTTCTGCTAATAACGGACTGCAGATCTACTTAACAAAATGACTGCCACGTATAAGCCTTTAGATTACCAGCTTACAGTGTCAAAAGCATCTGTTCAGCTTTTCAACTGTCTGTCCTGGAGGTTAAGCAGAGGTGAATAAAGCTGTCCTCTTAGCTCTGTGAATGGGCAACAGGAAATATAATGGGACCTTAATGCAGTAAACAGGTAACTTGCCAGAGAAATCAGAATCCTTCAACTGCTGACTTCCCAGCATTTTAACTCACAACTTCAAATCTTGTATATCTTGATTAAGAATTTCTAGACGTGTTCTATTTTATTTCTAATATCAAGGCTTTTTTTTTGAATTTTCAGTCATAAACTACTGGGCATGTCATATGACCTTACATTGACTTCTTACCTTTGACCTTTACAATCTCTTGGGTGTACTGCCATAAGAATGCCTCTAATTCAAAAAAGGGCTTCATTTTAAATATACATAAAAGCCCGTCCCTTCAAAATGAATATGCCATAATGTTTTGTGTAATAAATATTTCATGAAGAAATATAGATATGATAAGGTGTCAATTTTATTTTAATATCTATAATTTTTGTTCATATCTATAAATGCAACAAAGGAAGATAAATGATATATCAACAGTTAACAGATAAAACTCGACTTAGAATTCATACTCTCATTGCATTTATCAAAGAAATGTACTGAATACCATTTTGAAAAACAGTTCCACTTTATGACATTTAGTTGCATTAAATATTTAGTTCTGTTGTGTTGCATTATACTGCTGTGCGATGAAATTAAATGCAAACTACAATTTGAATGTCTGCAAACATTGGCAAGAATCTGCAGCTAAATTTAGATATAAGATTTGCAGTGTCTGTTGTTTCTCTCTTTTTTTTTTCTTCTTTTCATCTTTGATGGGTAAAGTATAAAAATGTTTGGGAATTTGACCTGCTTTCTTTTTCCCTCTCTCTCTGCAGGTTTGCAGAGCATGCCAGGGGACTACGTTTCTCAGGGTGGTCCTATGGGAATGAGTATGGCACAGCCAAGTTACACTCCTCCCCACATGACCCCACACCCTACTCAGTTAAGACACGGACCCCCAATGCATTCGTATTTGCCAAGCCATCCCCACCACCCTGCCATGATGATGCACGGAGGACCCCCCACCCACCCTGGAATGACGATGTCGGCACAGAGCCCCACAATGTTAAATTCTGTAGATCCCGGTGTTGGCGGACAGGTTATGGACATCCATGCCCAATAGTAGAAGGGAACTCAAGGGAGAAGGACACACACGCAAAAACTATTTCAAGACTTTCTGAACTTTGACCAGATTGTTGACACTTAATATGAAATTCCAGACAGCTGTGATTATTTTTTACTTTTTGTCATTTTTTTCATCAAGCAACAGAGGACCAACGAGACAAGAACACAAATGTGAAACCATGGGCTCACTGAGACGATTCTGTCCATGTCAAGATCCTCTGGAAAAAAAGAAAAAAGACTCCGAGAGTTATAACTACTGTAGTATAAACATAGGAACTAAGTTAAACTTGTACATTTCTGTTGATCACTCCGTTATGTTGCCTCAAATAGTTTTAGAAGAGAAAAAAAATAAATATATCCTTGTTTTCCACACTATGTGTGTTGTTCCCAGAAGAATGACTGTCTTTGGTTCATCAGTGAATTCACGACCCAAGAGAAGACTGTGGTATATTCTGAACCCACTGGGCCAATGAGCAAAGAGCCATGCAGAGACCACGGTGAGCGTGTGGCTGAACCTCATCCCTCGGACTCCAACTTCAAGAATGTGTTTTCATGCCCAGCCTTTGTTTCTCCAGAAATGCATCCTTTAGTTTCAAACAGATCTCTCTAGTTTGTGCTTCACAAGCCAATTCTTATTATTATTTCGGGGGGACTCTTCTTCAAAGAGCTTGCCCATGAAGATGTAAAGACAACGCAGGAGCTTCTTCCAGGAGCTCGAAGCCTTGGCTGTGGACAAAACAATCTTGAGTTGGGCAGCTTTCCTCAACAGAAAAAAAAAAGTTAATGGTCATCGCACCACAACTAGGACTGGATCGGAAACTCAAAGCTTGGGGGATTAAAAAAAAAAAAAAAAAGAAAGAAAGAGCAAGAGAATACTGTAACAAACTTCGTACAGAGTTCGGTCTATTAATTGTTTCATGTTAGATATTCTATGTGTTTACCTCAATTGAAAAAAAAAAAAAGAATGTTTTTGCTAGTATCAGATCTGCTGTGGAATTGGTATTGTATGTCCATGAATTCTTCTTTTCTCAGCACGTGTTCCTCACTAGAAGAAAATGCTGTTACCTTTAAGCTTTGTCAAATTTACATTAAAATACTTGTATGAGGACTGTGACGTTATGTTAAAAAAAAAAGGTGTTAAGTCACAAAATGCGGTAATAAATATTTCATTTTTGATTTTTGGTTAGGCTTTTGTGTTTTTCGTAGTTTTGAGGCAAGGCGGTGCAATGCCTACTGTATAGGTGTTCAGAGTAGGTGATGGTTTTATCATGAGAAATTGAATTTATTTGAAACTTAACTTAGCAAGAACTTTTAAGGTAACCATCTATAGCATTTTAGTGTATATTTGTTCTGTAAATTCTCCCAGCAGAAAACTTCTAAAGGTATGAAATTGTGTGTGTGTGTGTGTGTGTGTGTGAGCCAGATTGAACGATCACCTTCAATGTGTCCAACCTCCTTTTTAAATGCATGATGTTA
This sequence comes from Pipistrellus kuhlii, assembly GCF_014108245.1. Classification (NCBI taxonomy): domain Eukaryota; kingdom Metazoa; phylum Chordata; class Mammalia; order Chiroptera; family Vespertilionidae; genus Pipistrellus; species Pipistrellus kuhlii. The sequence continues at coordinate 56,343,967 of NW_023425404.1, forward strand.
AAAAAAAATACTTTTAGATAAAGCTTTTTATGTTCTTCCTCTGCCAGAATAAAGGGCTTTTGCAGGGTTAATTTTACATCATAAGAAATAACTAACGTCTGTGCTCAAAGATAATTCATCTGCCTGTGTTTTTTCTCTTACTTACTAACATACTGTTGAATATGTAAATTAAAATTTACATATAGATGTTCATAGTTGAGTAAACAACTTCTATGGAGTTTGAAATCCTGAGTTGAAAAGATTACTTTATCATTAATATTTAATATGAATTATATTATGATGTCTTTTTATTTCAGACACCCCCATGTGCAGGCACGCTAGTGTGACTTGGTGACTAAACTTAATTTTTTTTTCTCTAAAACAACAAAATAGGCAATTAATGCTGTTTTCAAAATCTCATGCAACATTCCTGGAAATTTGTGTCATTAACTGGCTGATACTGCACAAACAATGCCTGCCAAAGTGTGGAAAGTGAAAAAAAGTGAGGTATTTGCACGCCCCTTTAATTTTTCAAATAAATACACTATCCTGGGATTTTTGTAACACTAAAATGTTAAATCTTATGTTTAAAAGATGCAATATCGGCTTTAGCTTAGTTGTGTAATGTTAACTTGATAGGAAAATAATTCACTGTCTCAGAAATCCAAGTTTGTATCTTATTGAGGGTTCTTCTATCTTTCCGGTGCAGAAAACATGGATAGAAGTTGTATACATAGGATGAGGAAGTAAACTTCTATTGTTTTGTGTTGTTTTTAGTTTGGTAGACTTTTTATAAATACATTTATAACTTCAGCGAACGGGCTGCTGTTTAAACACAGAAGTAACTGGCAATGGAGAAACTCTGTGCCACTTGAATAGAGGTAGCTTCCCTCTCGTTTTTTGTAGGCCCTTTCACATGGAGTTCTTTTGCAACATTTAAATATGTGTTTACTTTTACTGTAAATGCTTTTAGGTAAAATTTGACAAGTTCTCCACTTCTAAATAACTCACATCAGCTCACCACTTTTTTTTTTAATCTTTTGCACATTTTTCCTTCAGTTCCTCTCAGAAAAGTAAATGCTGAAGGATTTACTTGCATGACTCCTATTTAGGAAGTGTGTCATGCAATTATTAATAAGCTATTTCATCAAAGTTTAGATCTCAGAGCTCTCGACCCTTGGTTTTCATGAATAAAATACTATCAGGTATAATTTCTTCAACAAAACCACATCCTGTCATGTTAACCTTTTTAAATATTTGGAGATGAATAATAATTATAATAACATTTTTCATTCTCTCCCCCCCCCCCCCATATGCCAAGGCTGAGAGGTGGTAGTTGTCCAATTTGTATAATGCTTTTTTTATACCCCTCGGAAAGCACTTGCTCCTATCTCTGGTTTACTATTTAGTATAAAGAGTTCCGATTTGGATATATTTAAGAAAGATTCAGCTGTCAAAAGCAAAGAAACTGGGAATGGTGTTTTGACAACCATATAGTGTTAAAGGAAATACTGTAGTCTGAATAAAATTGCTTATGTTCTCCAAAACAAGAGTAATATAAAAACACTTTTTTATATGGAAAAGCAAAAGCAGAAATAAATTCCAAAGGTTTCCCTTTATTTAAGAAATTCTGAGAAACTGCAATTGCCATCTGTTAAGAGTTGGGGATTGAGTAAGAAGCCACAATTTAAGGGGAAAAGAGAGAGGGGGGAAAAAGACCAGGAAAGTCTGTGTCTTCTGTCCCCCCTCCCTCCCCAGCTCCCCCTACATAGATTTGCCCAGAAGGGCCCACCAGGACCCTCCTGGCCTGGCCCCCTCCAGCCCCAGCCCCCGGGCCTGCTAACCCGGAGCAGATTGGGGCAGGGAAATGTGGCTAATATCTCTAGCAGCTGTCAGAGGAGGGTCCTTCCTTCAAAGGGACGGACAGGGATCCTCCACAAGTTCCCCATTCGTCTTGCAGGCCAGCAGCCATGTGATAAGGAGCCCGGGCCTCAGCGGCAAGTAGCCACTGTGTCAGGAAGGCCAGTGCCGGGGCGTCTGGTGGGGCCCGAGGCCCTGGCCCTGCACCGGAGGCCCGGGCTCTGCACCCGCCTTCCCGCCGCCCCCGCCGCCCCCGCCGCCCCCTGAGCTGAGCCGGGCGGTGCGGACTGCGCTCCCTGCGCCGGGGAGGCTGGGAGGAGGCAGGGAGGGTGGGGGCCCGCAGCTTTTCTCTGGGGAGCCGGCCCGCCTCTCCTGGCCCCCTCCCCCCTGGAGTGCGTGTCAGGCCGGGGGACACCGACGTGAAATCGCGGGGCGGGAGAGCGGGCACCTCGCGGCTGCAGTCGGTAACCCGGGGCGGGAGGGCGCGGCGGCGGCGGCGCAGGGGCCACGCGGGGGTGATGGGGTGTGATGGGGTGATGGGGTGTGATGGGGTGATGGGGGAGGCCGGCCGGCCGGGGTGGTGTGCGGAGGGAGGTTTTAATATTAATAGTTTCGGTGTAGAGACAGAAGGGGGATTGCGCCGACGGCTCCGGGGCAGACTCTGGGTGACAGCGATGATGGATGATCCGGCGGAGCCAGCAGCTCCTCCCCTCCAGCCCCAGCAGTGTCACAGCTACTTCAGCTGAAGCTTTGGAAATAAAATAAATAAACAGCACCCCCACCCCCTCCCTCTCCATCCACCGCCGCCCCGCACCCCCGCTTCCCCGACATCGATTTAGGGATCATTATGAATCAATTACTGCTCTCCGTACTTGCCCATTGGCGCACACAAGACCGGTCCAAAGATGGAAACGTGGGGTTTGGTGGGGATTTTTTTTTTTTCTTTTCCCCCTGACAGGAACAATCGCAAAACCCATTATCTCACCCTCAGAGGCCCCGGGTGGGTGCGGAGGTGCAGAGAAAGGAAGGGGTCGCCCGTGAATGTGGGGGGGAGAGCTGGGGGTGGGGGCAGCGTCGCCCAGCTGCTGTCTTTGTTCAGAGGGGTTTGCTGGTTGTTTGGGGCCTTTTTTTTTTTTTTTGGAACTGGGGGTGGCGGCGTCGGGAGGGAGGCGTGAGAATGAGATGCCTACAAGTTTTGTAACCTAATTCTTGAACCACTTAGAACGCTATTTGAAAGCCCCCTCCCCCCCCTTTTTTTCTATTCTCTTTCTCCAAAATATAACTCCAAACTGGTTGTATGAGGCGTTGCTGGAAGTGAGGCCGCACGTGGGAAAAGGTGTGGACGAATGGGTCCGCCTGGGGCGCGGGGTGTGCGCTGTGCGTGGGTCTGGGCTGGGAAGGGGCTCTCCCGCCCCCGCCCTCCCCGCCCTCCTCCGGCCGTCGCTGTTTTTGTCGCTGGAAACTGGTGTGGACCCCGGGCTGCCCCCCCTCCCCGCCCCCGCCCCCGCCCCGCCTCGGCCGCCCCGGGCTCTTCTCCCCCCTCCTGGCGGGGCCGGGGTTCTCTAGGTGTTTCTATGACTACATTGTGTGTGTGGGAGGGTCAGCTGTGGGGGTTGCCCGCGAGGGCCGTTCCTGGGCGATCATTTATCAATGTCACCCACATAATGATTCTCTCTGCAGCCTCCTATTGATGAGGATAATTACATTAGCTCAGAGTGACTGATCAATGAAAAACCACCACACAAAAACTTCTTTGCTCCTCTATAATACCAAAAAACCGATACAGAAATAACACAGAATGCCTGATTTTTCTTTCCCTCCTCTGTCCACCAATGGATTCTGCTCCCTCATATTCCCCCGCTATCTACCCCCCAAAAAATAAAAAATAAAAAAGGACAGGGACAGTAAAGTAAGAAAATAGACCCAGGTTTGTTTCAAGGAGGATGCAATTCTCTGCCCCTGAATGCATTTCCTTGAATGTGTTGGCTTCATTCTTCTGGTAAAGAATATCATCGGATTTGCTCCTGTGAGTTGCTTTTTAGACAGATCTGATCTGTGGTTTTCTGTTCTTTTTATTTGTTTTCTCCCCTTTGGGTATTTTTTTTTTTCTGAGAGAGAGAGAGAGAAAGAGAGAGAGAGAGAGAGAGAGAGAGAGAGAGAGAGAGAGAGAGAGAGAGAGAGAGAGAGAGAGAGAGAGAGAGAATTCTTTTATAAATAATTGGAAAGCGAAATTACTCGAGGTCCTCCT